>NC_067145.1:60625192-60667692 GCF_903995435.1 Acomys russatus
CAAGAAGTTATACAAAGCATTACAGATAACTAATTATTTTTAGTATCATTGCAATGTCTGAAGTTTCTAAATGAGCCATATTTCCATTGTGGTTTGACTCTGTTGCCTCATCTCACTATCTCTTAAGTGTTAACTTGCATGTTGGGAATTTCCTCTACAGAAAATAAATCTATGGGGTTGAACTCTGTACTGTCAGATTCGAGTGGAGTGAACTGCTAAAAAGATGGTAGATACAACTAGAGTGTGTCACAGGAATAAGTATGTGCACCCTGACAGAAAATCACTTCATAGAAAAAGTACCCAAATGAGTAACAAAAAAATGAAGAAAACTAATCCCACTATTAAATCTGGTGTTTCACAGTTTTTCTGATTGAATATTGAAAATGCATTTGATATAAAATCTCACAAGTGTAAATACATAGTTTCATCTCCTGAATAAAGTCCAATTCTCTCAATATTCTTAAGGCCTAAAGTCATTATCAAATAGAAGAAAAATTCCCCAAAGTATTTTCATGCACGGGACCCTTACATGTATATGCTAATTATAGAATTATAAGACAGTCACCAAGTAAAATTTTGCATTCTGGTTGTATAAATTTGAATGTAAAGTAGAGTAAATACATATCGTGCTGGAATTTTTGAGCATTGTTACTCTACTCTCCTCTACCATATTTATACATTTACTCAGATATGTCTGAGCTACCCAGGAATGCACACATCTCTGCAGCCTACATCTCACTACTGCCATAGAGACATTGCCAACACTGACATAGTATATCTTTCCTCAGGTTCATGTCTTAGCACCTGGATCACCTCAGTGAGGCCTCAGTTTGTATTCCTTTCCTTATGTCAAATTCTAGTTACATCTATCATTTGAATAATCCTTTAAAATTGAATAACGGAGCCTTCTGTCCGTGATCTGCCTTGTCTTGCTGTGGTAGGCCTCACAGGAATCACTCATTCAACCCATGAAAGCTCTAATGTGGGTTGGATAGTTAGACATTGGCTTTGGTTTGTTGAAAATCTGGTCTGTCCGTTTGTAATGAAGTCCCACAAACTGGATGGTATGAATAGTATATATTTATTGTCTCACAGTCCCAAAAGTTCAAACGTTATGGAGTCAGATCCAGTTGCCTACTGAAGTGAGTTGTTTCTGAGGCTCTGAAGACTAGGTTCTAGGCTGCTCCCTTGCATCTGAACTTTCCCCCGGGAATGTCAGCATTCCATAGCTTGCCTCATCTCCACATCTGCCTTTATGTCCACATGGCTTTTCCTTATGCACATGCCTGTGTCATTTGGGTAAGAGTTTGCCTAAGGACCTCATTTTTTACTAATCATCTCAATGAATATCCTGTTTCCATGTTTGATCACATTTGCAAGTATTAGAATTAGGGCTTTAACATGTGCACTAGGCACAATGCAGCCCCAACGTCTAGTACAGTCCATATTGTTGAGAATGTCCTGAGTCCTGAGAATGGTTGACTTGGATTCACAGGGCCCTGGCTGGCTGAGGTGCTAACATTTTAGGGAACTATCATGATACGCCATGCTCACAAGCCTCGAGTTGTTTGGAAATCCCAAAATGTACCTATTGTTTGGCTTGACTGTGCCTTTACATTTTTTTCTTTCTTGGTATCACTCATTCTGTGTCCCCAGGATGACAAAGGCAGAAGTCATGGCCTTTTGCTTTCATGTTCCTATACTGGAAGAAGCAAAGTATCAAGAAAGTTCTGGTTTTTGCTTTTCTTTCCTTTAAAATGCTAGCCGCACATATAAACTGGTCATGCTAACACACACACAAAAGAAAGAAAGAAAGAAAGAAAGAAAGAAAGAAAGAAAGAAAGAAAGAAAGAAAGAAAAACATTAGGTCTTTAAAAAGGAGAATTCCCTTCTCAAAGTCATGATATTTGCTAGAATCACATCAAATCTTTTCCTTCTAATTTCGATTTCTTTTATCTAAGAGTTAATGAGTTCACCTAGGTTTAAGGAGATTTGTAATGGATTTTTAAATCCTTACTATTATTATTTTTATTATAACACTAGGTTATTAATACCAAACTAAAAATGTCACTCAACATGCAAAATGGAGTGCTAAGTATCTTTCTGCTTTTAAGAAGTACATTATATGAAAGAGTCCATTATGGAAATAATCTCAGGTTATAGCCAGTTCTCAAAAGACCTGGGAAATAAGATTTTTAAATCATGGTGCTACAGGCCATCAGAACAAATAAATTTGTAAAAACTTACTAACATTTCAGCCTAAGAAATGCTCCTTAGAGAACAGTGGCAATTTGTGCTAAAAATCGTAATCATATATTTATGACTGTCACTTGAAGTGAAAATTGCTAATAGTCAATGATGATAATTCAAAATCCTGCAGGATTTGCACTTAATATGACCTGCCAGCCCAGAATGGATATCGGACCATGAACAGAATAGGCACTTAGTGTCCATTGGCTGACATGCCTAAGAAATGGCAAACGTACAGACTCTTCCCCTCAGGCTGTCCTCACAGAGACAGGAGAAGGCAAGGCAGATGCTCTGCCATCCATAAAACAGCAGGCCCCAGGTATCAGCTGTGCTCAGTGCAATGTCAGGTAAGAGAAAAGGGAAAGGATCAGGAATCCTTTACTGGATAAAGTTGAGTGTTGGAGCTAGGGAGATGCTTCCCCAGCTGCTGCCAGGGAAGGCTGGGCTGGGCAGGAAGTGGCAGAGGTGGTGGGGTGGGGGGGGGTGCTCAGGGGTGGAGGGCGGGCACTGAGGGGGGGAGCCTGGGGGCGGAGGGGCGGTGCTGTGGGTGCTGTAGCAATGGCTCCAGATAGTCTGTTGGAATGAATGTGGAAAGTGAGGGTGAGGCAAACGGGAGAACCAGAATTCTTGTAAGGCCCAGGACACCTCTGCCTAGCACATTTTGAATGGAATAGCAGTGGCGTGATTTCTGACTCATACTTTCACTCATATTTTTATGAGTGAGGAGAATTCATGCCGCTTCCACTACATAAGAACTCATTGTCTTCAGCAGAGACGGCTTACGTGAATGAACATACAATAAAATTACAGAGTATGACAAAGAATAATGATGGTGATGATCATGCTAAATGTATTGCATGCAAAACTGTGTTCCATGAAATATTACAGAAGGAGATCTCTGTGCATGTGCATATTTAAAATGTCTTGCTTTTAAATTTTTAATTGAACAATAAATACAATCACACACTATAAAGCTTGTCAAAAGCCTATAGCTAAGAAGGTCATGCACCCAGAGGGGAAACATATTGCTTTTGTTTCCCTAGGTTGTCAAACTGCCACGTAATTATTGATGTTCATACCCATGGACTATATCTACTCCCAGTCTAGAACAAAGAAACTCCTTTTTGCAAAGAGCGATGATTAAAACTGAGACGTGTATCTCGTCAAAGTGCTGATAAAAATGGAGTCTAAATGATATGCACACCCTCAAGATACATAGAATATTGCAGAAGAGAGAATATAAGAATGGAAGTTGGGGAGAGTGTCATAAAATGCTAAAACCAAGATATGACATTGTGGGTTGCAATCATGAACAAAGAACAACTATGTATGCCCACAGGAGATTGGGCCCTAGCCTCCCATCCACTCCCAAGAGGCTATTGTCTATAAGTGATTATGTCTTGGGAAAGGTCCATTCTCTTTAATGGCGCAGCCACTGTGAAAATGGAGTACCAGGAGGTAAAAGAAGACAGAATATATTGGATGTGTGCATAAATTCATCAACACTAAAGAAAATTTTTAAAGAAAAGAAAGGTAAATGCATAGTTTAGAATTCCAAAGATATAATGGAAGTGGGAATTTTCTCCTTAGGAAATATTTTCAGATTAATTAATCATACAACACAGTCAGGCTTCTGAATTCAGACTCAAACTTCATTTCTCTTTTCTTAACCAGTATCAACATTCCACAGATTAATCACCAGCTACCACTAAAAATATTCTGCCGACCATAACTCAAACAAAGACAATTAATTCACAGAGACACTGAAGGACAACCGGAGGATTTTACACAGGAGACACATAGTTGGCCTGGGACTCAAATTTTCTGAAATTGCCTCAACATGTGTCAAGATTCAAATCACACTTGTCATGGGATATACACATAAATTCAACCTTTGTCAAAATGAATCATGCCACTTATACAATCAGCCATAATTACTGCTTTATTGGCCACTAAATTATTAACTTTAGAAGGCTGTTTTGACTCACCAAATAAAGCTAAGAATACTCTAATTCTTATATGATCGAGAGAAGCAAAGTCCAAGATAATTCTTCAGTGTCTACTAAAATGGGATTTATATTTTACTTGTTTGTTTTATACTGTGCCATGTCATAGTGGAAAATACGGCACCTTAAATTGACTTATAAGTCTTTATTCTTTCTGTATGACATATACATAGTGTTCCATGTAATTATATACTGAGTCTTTCTTACCTTTTCTTTGTGCATAATGAAACCACAGCAAAAAAAGAAGAGAACTCATTATTCCAAAGGATGATTTGGAGAAGTCTTTTAATCTAAAAGCAAGAGAATAGAAGTGTGTGTGTGTGTGTGTGTGTGTGAGAGAGAGAGAGAGAGAGAGAGAGAGAGAGAGAGAGAGAGAGAGAGAGAGAGACAGAGAGAGAGACAGAGAGACAGAGAGACACAGAGAGAGAGAGAGAGACACAGAGAGAGAGAGAGACAGAGAGAGAGAGAGAGAGAGAGAGAGAGAGAGAGAGAGAGAGAGAGAGAGAGAGAGAGAGAGACCGAGAGTCAGAGAGACAGAGAGACAGAGAGACAGAGAATGTGTGTTCTCCAAGAAGACAAAACACAAATGAACATCATATTTTATTACGTTAAAAATACTCAATTCTAGGGAGCACAGAGGAAGATAGTGCTGGGATAGAGAGCTTGAAGGGATGGGGACAGTTCTGGGCATTGGAAACTCTCAAGAATCTATGAAGGTGACCCTAGCTAAGACTTCTGGCAATGGAAGATATGGAGCCTGAAATGATCATCTTCTGTAACCAGGCAAGACTTCCAGTGGAGGGATTGGGACACCAGCTCAGCTGCAAAACCTTCAACCTACAATTTGTCCTTCCTACAAGATATACAGAGGTAAAGATGCAGCAGAAGTTGAGGGAATGGCCAACCAATGACTGGTCCAGCGTGAGACCCATTCCATGAGGTGGAGTTCACTCCTGACTCTGTCAATGATATTCTGCTATATTTGCAGATATGAGCCTACCATAACTGTTATCAGAGAGGCTTCACCTGGCAACTGATGGAAACAGACACAAAGACCCAATGTCAATAGGGGACTTTGGGGAATCCTGTTGAAGAGTGGGAGGCAGGATCGAAGGAGCAAGAGGGGTCAAGGACGCCACAAGAAAACATTAAAAAAACAACTGACTTTGCTACATAAGGGCCCACAGAGCTGAACTGCCAAGCAGGGAGCGTGCCTGAGACTGACTCTCTGCACATATGTAGCAGCTGGGCAGCTTGGTCTTCATGTGGAACTCCTAACAAGAGAAACAGGGGCTATCTCTGACTGCTGCCTTCCTTTGTGGACCTTTCCCTTAACTGGGCTGCTTCTTCTAGCCTCAATGGGAGAAGATATGCCTAGTCTTACTGCAATTTGGTATGCCAAGGCTGCTTATAGCCATGAGAGGCCCCTCCTTTTCTGAAGAGAAAGGGAGGAGCAGTGGATGGGGGTGGGGAGGGGAGGTGGGGAGCATGGACTGGGAGGAGAGGAGGGAGGGGAAATTAAGGTTGGGATGTAAAGCAAATAAGTTAATTAATTTTAAAAAATACTCAATTCTATGCACTTAATTACTTTTTAAATAAATTCAATTTTATTTACTTCTTCTGCACAATTTTTTTTCGAAAAACTAGTGAGAAATTTTGCAGAGAAAAACCACAGTTATTTTTAAAACATCTTAAAGGAAAGGGGTAAGAAGAACAGACTGGGTGATGTGCTGACACACACTTGTCATTTCAGCATTCAGGAGGCCAGGATAAGAGGGTGAGGAGCTCAAAGCCAGCCTGGGCTATGCATCCATCTGTCTGTTCCCAGGAAGATTGTCTTGATTTTTATAGATTTATATTCTGGGCACTTTGAGACTAGTCAGAACTTGTTGAAACTCAGATGCTGTTGTGTTCAAAATAACATTAAATGGGTTTCTGCACTCCCAAGCTGCAGGACTAGGACTAATTGTATAATACATCCTCCAGTTCATAATTTCAATGTCTTCATTTCCAAAACCATTCAATGAAAAATTCCCAAATTAAATGATTCATAACTTTTGATTTCTTATGATGAGTAGCTTGAAGGAATTGCATGCCCAGACTATCCTGTACAACACATGTACTTTGTATGTGCTACCCTCCCAAAAGTCACACAGTGGCCATCTCCATTATAGTTTTAAATCTCATACTGTAGTATTCGCTGTCAAGTAAGCTTACATAATTGGCCATTATTACATCACAATGCCTCTATCATTCACTTCATTTCACTGACTCACCCAGAATGAGTCATCTTATATCATGGGAAGCAAGTGAGGGTCACACAGCGGTGGAAGAGAACCTTTCAGCTCTCCTGCAACAGCCAGCAGCTGGAGCTCGGCACATGAAAGACCATCATCGCTGCGTTAATAAAGCGGCTGCTCTCAGCCAAAGCTGAATGAGGCTGGCTGTTCTCTCTTCTTCCTGTCTCTCCACTCCCTCCCTTTACCTGCCCTTCCTTCGTTTCTCACTCACTCAGGACCACACCTGTGTTTCCGCCTTATATACACTCAGAAACTCTGGTCTCTGTTTTATCACAGGTGTTTCTTTGGGTAAATTTCTTTGATTCTGCCTCTTTGAGAGCCCAGCTTGGCATGGCTAGGCTCCACTCGACTGTAGGAATGAAGCAAAAATAAAGACAGCTTGAATACAGGAAGGAACGGCACATACAGGGTTCTCTCCTGATGCTGATGATAAAAGGAACATTCCAGCAAAACCTGCTGTGACAGGCTAAAAGCAACAGGTACAAAATAGAAGCTATGAGAGGCATGTCCCAGGGAGATGATCTTGGGATGGAAAAAAGTACTAGAGTGTTTAATATGGTTGGATATATCAGAAGAAGACTGAGCAACCAGAGGAGAACTGAAAAGCTAAGCAATATAGAAACAAACATATAATTAGCAACAGCCTGGGAAATCGTGAGCAGAACAAGAAAATCATGTGAAGGACATTGTTACAGAAACTCAGGGGTAAACAGATAATCCTGCCTTACTGCCCATGTAGGAAATCAATAGGTGATTCTTAGAGTTGGAACCTTGAGAACAAAATAAGAATAGCAGGGCGGCTCCTCCCGCCATGTTGTAAGCTCTGAGAAGATGCTGAAAAGGTTTAAAACTACTTGCTTCTGGATAGAGAAGTCTTAGGACCAGGTTAGGCAGGCTGCTTTTCTTAAAATCAGTGTGAGTCCATTGTCCATGGTGCCGGGACCAGACACGATTACATAGTAAGCTGCGTAGGGCCATTTCTTTCCTAAAACTTTGCGTACGTAATGAATTTTATTAAACACAATCAGAGCTGAAAACATTACCCCCAATATAGAGTGCTGACCCTTATTAGAATCTCCGCTTTCAAACCCCAGCTTCCTCCGTAGGTAGGATCACGGGCACTGGTGATGTGGATCTTAGCGCCGTCCCCTACATGGATGATGTAGGGGACGGTGTTATGACTACTTCGTGGACTGCTGTAAGGAGTGCGAGCACGCCCTGCAGGCACGTGGCAATGCATGCTGGAAAGGCCAGCTACCAGCCTGTACATAGCCCTGCCTCTTCTTCTTCTTCTTACATGTTCCTGCTCAGAAAGCACACAAAGGTGGGGACACGGTGACCCAGTGAATGAGAGCACAGCATCTGGAACTTGACTCCCTGCACGTTAGAAATCCCCATCTATGACCTGGGTCAGGGAAGCTAGACTTCTCTGTATTTATATAGTTACTATAAATTATTAAAAATAATTGAACCGATTCCATGTATGGCTGATTGGAGAAAAGAAAAAAAAAAAAACTAGGTACACACAAACATGTAAGACAGTATAGCCAGGCCTATCAAGTAGTAAATGTCACACATATGCCACTTTCATTCTTTTTTCACATCCTCCGTCATTGAAAGAACTTTCTGTTAATATATCCCCTTGGGTCTTCTGCAAATCTAGGTTAAGTTCAATTTGTAACAATGGTAAAAAAAAAAATCAACTTTTTTCAATCAGAGAATGATTTTTCCATAGCATATGAAAACATTGAATTCACCTCCTGGTAAGTGTTTGCTAGGGAGCCAGAGGTCAAATTCTACTCTTAACACTGATTATCAGTGTGATGTTGGCAAATCAAGAGGTGTGTTCCCTTCTGTCATTCTATTCCCATATCTGTAAGGTCAGTGTGAAATAACTTACCTCATGAAGCTACGCAGGATTACACCTGTCTTTGTATGTGCCATTCTTATTGTTATGCCTGGCACATACTAGATGCTCTTCGAATGTCAAATGTCAAAAGCACTACTAGAATTATAATTACTGCAATGTTTCCCTCTATTTGAGACTTTGAACAGAAGATACATCTGTCTGAGAAAATATCCAAAAATCCTCTATTAAATCCTGATACTTTCTATTTTTATTTGTATGTTTATGTACATGTTTGTATGTGCAAGTGTGCACGCACATGTACTCAACAGGCTGCCAGAGGTTCGAGGTCTATGTCAGGCATCTTCTTCGGCCATCCTCCACCTTCATGTTTACTTTAACTGATGCATACGAGAGGATGCAAATGGTGAAGGTACCGCTGGACCCCAAAGGCTTCAGAGCCCCCTGGAGCTGGGGTCCTGTGGAAGAGCAGTATGCACTCTCTCCATCCCTTCCATTTTATTTTCAGAGACATGGTCTCTCCCCAAACACTAAGCTCATTGACTGGCTAAGAATGGCTGGCCAGAGAATTCCAGGGCTCTTTCTCTCTCCACTTCCCCCATGATGGGGTGACAAATTATGGTGCTGCACGCAGACACTGATGTGGGTGCTCTTGTCCTCATGCTCACTTGGGATGCACTTTACCAGTTAGCCAATCTTCCCAGGCCTCCTGATTTCAGAAATGCTCATATATTTGACACGTTTCAAAGAATTCAGCTTTTCGCTACTTATTTATATAGTTTGTGGTAATAAATGTTTTGAATTTTTAACCTTTTTAATAAGTGCTTTGATTTGTGTTAGCTGAAGCCTACATTTAAACATAACTCTAAGGTGTGTGTGTGTGTGTGTGTGTGTGTGTGTGTGTGTGTGTATCCTCTATTGTTTTCCCTTGTTAACAACCATGTTTATGTATATGTACGTATATGAGAGCATGTGAGTTTGTGCGTGTGAGCACAGTGTCCATAGAGGTAAAAAGAGGGATTTCTGTTCCCCGAGGCTGGAGTTACAGGTGATTGCGAGACTCCCAATATGTGTGGAGCACAATCGTCTACAAGAGCCATTAAGTATGCTTAACTGCGGAGCAACCTCTGCAGTACACAGTAGCATTTTGACTGCTTCCTCCATGTAATGGAGCTGGGGCCATCTTGCAATTTGTCTTGTAATCAACACAGCAAAGTTGATATATGCTACTTCCAAAATGAATGGCTTAAACCAGTAGTGCCCAATAGTTAGTCATATATCTTTGGGTTTTCCACTTTGGCCATGTGTGTGTGTGTGTGTGTGTGTGTGTGTGTGTGTGTGTGTGTGCACCTGTGCATGTTCTTGTGTGGATGTTTATACCTTGTGCCTCCAGACACACTACTGAACTGTTTCCCTCCACTCAAAACCATGAATAGGAGATGCATGTTTTTGAAAAACTATTTTTAAAATATATGTATTTCTAATTATTTTTCTTTGTATATGTGTGATTGTGCTATTTTCATACATGAGTTGCATGCTTTGCATCTTGTAGCTGAATGCTCTGTACATTACATTAAATGCAAAGTAATTTCAAAAGAATGAAGTTTCATGGCTAAGGATTTCTAGAAAGTTACCAAAATAAACAACCCAAACAAAGCTTTGCAACATTGCTTTTTATTTAATCATATTTCAAATGATAATTTCAAATTTGTTTTTATGAGGAAGAAAGGGGCGGTAAAAATCATTGTGGCCAAAATAAAGGACAATTCTTTTTCCCTCTCCTGTTTCTCTCCGTGTGTCTGTCTCTGTCTCTCTGTCTCTCTCTTTCTCTCCCCTCTTCATTTTTCTCTGAGACAGTGTCTCTGTCTCTTGTAGCTCAGGCTGGCCTCAAATGCACCATGTAACCCAAATTGGCATTGAACTCTTACTGCTTCTGCCTGCACCTTCCAATTGCTGGAACTACAGGAATGAGCTACTGGGTCCAGTTTTTAATACTGGGGGCTGACCCAAGGCCTTCATGGCTGCTCCTTAAGTTCTCTGCAAACTGAGCTACAACCCAGCCCCCATAATGCATATGTTTTCTTGCCTTTCCATTCAGAGACCAGGTCAAGCCCCTCAGTGCAGTGACACAAAATCTGTCCCCTAGCTTACTAGACTGTCTGTCATCACAGTTGGTTTTTCAATCCCCTGTTAGGGCTCAATAAAATGATAACAAAAGGAACATTAAATTGTTGCAAAATCCAGATCACAGTGGATAACAGTGTGCATAATACACTTCTGCACATTACTGTCAAGTCAGCATAAAATGTCCATATGCGTAGTGTGAGCTAACATGTGATTTTATAGTTTAGTAGAAACAGTCACCCATGATTCAGTTGCCTCCAGAGAGAACCCTAATTTAAACACATAGGGCCATTTTTGGTTTGAAGTACAAATGAAAAATCCTTTGAATTGTTCTACAATAGACATTAGTAGAACTAACAAGTGTCACTCTCTTGTGTTATTCAGTCCACATAACCTATATATTTCCTGATTGTATTTAAATTATTATCTTTCTTTTTTTTTTTTTTTTTTTTTTTTTTTAGACAAAATCTCATGTATCCCAGATAGCCCTCAAAATCTGCAGCCAAAACAACCTTGAACTCCAATTTCTCTCCCTCCACCTCCCAAGTGCTAGAAGGATAGGCTAAGATAGGCTGACTCCATATTGGGAGTTGAAGCCCAGACTTTGTGTTTGTCAGGCAGGCATTCTTCCAACTGAGCTATATCCCAAATCTCTTAGTGAGTACTGCCTTGAGTCAGAAATCCATCACAAATCAAATCCACGAGAAGAGAGTGTTGTTCTTCTCCTGAAGTTTATTCCATTCTCAGAAAAGGAGATCTGTCAAAATACAGTGGGATTCTCTGATTCAATAGCTTTGTTTTCCATTTTTACTATGAAGAGATTAAACTATTAGAAATAAAGAGGGCAGGGTGACTTCGGCAGGTCAAGTACCAGAGAGTTTGATGGGATTTGCATTCTAGGTTAATAAACACCTTCCATTTTAGGAAAATTAAAGAGATCCTTCTGGAGACTCCGAAGGTCAGTACTCCATTTTATGTTGATATGAAAGCTGAAGGTCAGATCTGCGATAATTAGTTGGAGCATTCCAGAGAAAGATAAACACTGCTCACCTATCTCAAAATAGCCAGGGCTTTATGCTAGTTCTTATTTTCCCTGCTGATTCTGAAACCAAACCAGAAAGTCTTTCAGCAGATACGAACTGGCTAATTGTCTCTTATACATGTAATTTAGCTAAGACTTAGAGGAGGGAGAAGCAATACATCTTTAATTCTAACTGCAAACTGCTTCTTGTCAAGGAACAGCACTGCTAAGAGCCTCAAGGAGGAAGAAGGCTTCCTTCCCCTTTCTGTTAAGGGTGTTGAAGAAGCCACATTAGTCTGATACACTGTGACAAAATAACACAAGTGCAATGACTCTGTTACAGGGGTGAGCATCCGATCCTAGTGTCTTCATGGTCAGAGTCTTTTATCTAGAACTCCAAAATTAGAGTTAAAATAGATTTTTTAAAAGAAGCAACATCATTTTATTTGGAAAAAGAGAGAGGTAATGGTCAAGATTGACGATGAACCACATAAGGAAACGTACCCAAGGACCCAAGCAAGCCTCAACCTGGAGTCTCTTTTTATGGGGTTGAGGGAAAGAGAAGTCACTTCCAAAAGATATAGTTTGGGTGATTCTCTATTTTGATTGGTAGATTACATACCACAATAATTATCCTACCAGGTGTGTTCCCTCCTATCTAAATCATGTGTGTTCCCAAGGATGCACAGGCATAAGGTGATAAATAGTTACTAAAGGGTTGTATGTGTTTAAATTGGGGTTCTTCCTGGAGGCAACTGAATCATGAATGACCGTTTCTACAGAAAGTTGCACGTGCAAATTTTCTTTACTGCACATGCACCCAAACCAGTTCAGGCCCTTCTACTCTTTGTATCCAGATGTGTAGGGAAAACACGTGAATAGAAACTGTCTAAATGGGCTTCCTATCAGGGATGAAAAAAGTCATACCATTTTTTCAAAGATGGGAATGCTCAACCATGGTTCTCAACCTGTGGGTTGCATCCCTTTTGGTCATTGAATGACCAGTTCACAGGGGTCACCTAAGAACATCAGAAAACATAAACATTTCCATTACAGTTCATAACAGTAGCAAAATTTCACTTACGAAGTAGCAATGAAAATAGATTTATGTTTGGGGATCACCACAACCTGAGGACCTGACTTAACGACTCACAGCATTAGGAAGGTTGAGAAACACTCCCTTAGAGCTAAATGCGTGTGTTGGTTTGAGGGCCTTTCAGTTTGCTAGGTACGTTGTTTTGAGAGGGATGTGTAAGCATAATTCTTCTATATGAAGGTACTAGGTTGCCAAGTACAATATTATGGGGGAAGGGACTATATAACCCAAAAACCTAAGGGAGGTGCTAGGGTTCTAAAATGCCCCTGTGGTTCTCTGCCTCAACAGAAACTTATTTCTTGTAGTTCTAGACTCTTGATGTCTTGGGTCAAGTTGACTCTCTCTTCTTCACACAGCCTTTCCTCTGTTTACAAGGTGGAGGAGCACCCTTTGTTGGACCCAAGTCCTACCGGATCAAGGCTTCATCTTACAACCTCATTTAAATTTCATTTTGCTGCCTCCCCTAAAGCTTCATTTCCAGCTGCAGACACATCGGGATAAGAGGCCCAGGGTGTGGATTTTGAATCATCATCAAAGCTAATCAAGAGACTGCTTTTTCTTCTAATGCGCTCTCACCTGCAAGCCCCCTCTGTAGCACGGATCTAATCACAGGTGTTCAAAACAGCTCCGTGAAAGGTAAACAGGGGCAGCATTCTCCTGTGGTCCCAGCTACTGCCTTCAGTGGTACTCAATGAGACTCTCAGTGTCCAGCTGTGGAACTGTGCCTTTGGCTCTCAGAGTCATTCCTCAGAACACGAACCAGCGTATTCTGGCCTCTGTTACATTTGCAATTAGTCCTCAACCATTGTCCTACAACAGAATGTTCAGATTCACTGGGAGAGTCAATTGCTAAGAATGGAAGTACCTTCTTAATTGTATTTTAAAAATCATGTGTGTGTGTGTTGCCTGCACGTGTGTCTGTGCATCACTTGCACACCTGGTGCTCACAGAGGCCAGAATAGGGTCTTGGAGCTGGGCAGTAGTGGTGCATACCTTTAATCTCAGAACTCATGAGGCAGAGCCAGGCAGATCTCTGTACATTGGAGACTAGCTTGTTCTACAGAGCAAGTTCCAGAACAGCCAGGACTACACAGACAAACCCTACCCCAAACAAACAAACAAAAAAAAACAAGAACAAAAAAGAAATAGGGGAGAACAGCACCACTTTTAACCACTGAGTCATGTCTCCAGCTCCAGAAGCACTTTCTTTAAAAAAGAAAATCCTATGAATTTCTAGAGACTAAAAATATCAGGAGCCTTTTATCAAGATTCCAAGAGCAAGAAAGGACCACTTATGAAAAGTCTTGCTGAAGGAATTTAGCTTTTTGGAATATAACTCGGTAGAATGCTTGCCTAACACCTACAAAGTCCCGTGTTGTATCACAGCACAGCATAAACAAGGCATGATGGCACTTTTGGGAGGTGAAGACAGGTTGTAAAGCTCAGGGTCATGCTGGGTGGCGAGGTGAGTTTGAGGCCATCCTGCACTACATAGGAATCCTACTCAACCAACCAACAAAAACCCTGTTGCCCTTACCATGCCAGCATTTACATCTATGAGCTTGAGGTTTGCCTAAGCTACATAGTGAAGATGCACCCTTACAATCGCAGCATTTACAGTAAGTGGTTGAGGCCAGCCTAGACTAGCTATATAGGGACTTTGAGGCCAGCTTGAGCTACAAAACTGCATCAAAACAACAACAAGAATGAAAACAAGTCTAGTTAATTAGAGCTTAAATTGACATCTAACAAAAGGCTACCTCCCCTCCAGCCTTAACAGCAGACAGTTCTAGAACCCAGCTGCAGCCATTTGCAGAGTGGTTGGCTAATGTTCTGGAATGCAGCCTGAGGCTTTTCCGTGAATTTTTCCCTCTGAGCAAACAAGCTGGCTCTCGAGGTAATCACACGCACTCACTTATTCCCATTAGCAACTCCAACAAGCAAGTGGCTTTACCCAAACAGCAGGAAGGACGGTTATTTTTAAATATGCCCAGTTTGACATGTTTCTCAATTGCTGATTGCTCAATCACAAGAATTGTACAACTCTAAGCATTATAGGCGAGTTCAGAAGCAGACGCGCCAAGCTGGGAGAGAGTCATGGAAGGGCAATGGTGTTTTAGAAATTAATGGAAGTGGGAAATTATTATTTAAAGGATTCTAGTCCCAGTTTTACAAAGTGCTGTTGAAATGGAGTTTAGGCTCTGCTTGGTGGTAAGGCTTTAATCCCAGTACTGGGATAGGCACGGAGGAAGGCAGCGGCTGACAGCTCTCCGTGAGTTTCAGCCTTGTATACATAGGATGTTCTAGGCCAGCCAAGACCACAGAGTAAGACCATTTTTCAAGAGAACAAAACAAAACAATAACAACAAACAAACATTGAGCTTAGAAGGAAACTAAACTGTGACTTTTGGTCATTATCAGAGGAAACCATTAGATATTTTTCTCTCAACATGTTTGGCTGTTTACTTGGTTTTTGCTTTGTTTCATTTCGTTTCTATATATAAATATGTTCCCAACTAACCTTGAGGAATGTAGCCTGATCAGTCCTACGGGAATACAGCAAGGAATACAGGAAGTCAGGGAGGCAGACATTTGCCGGTTTCCCATAATGTGCTAGTGGGGGCTCAGTGAAGGTGGACTCTGCCTCTCCTGAGAAGCCAGCCCCTGCGGACTCAGTTTGTCAACAAGACATAGCTGAAAACTCCACAGCCCTTGTCCTTTACTGTCTCCAGATACCCAGGGTGAGTGGCCCTCCAGCACACCGTCTGAGCTTCCTCCAGAACGGCCTTCCTGAGCTGCATTCTTCCCCAGGTCACCTGGGTTTCGTAAACACACACACTTGAGCCTCATACTGAGGCAGATAAAGACACTGCACGTTGACAATTACAGTGTTGCCAATGAAGGCTTGCTTTTTAAAAACAACAATAAGGAATGCATACATTGATGCCATACATCACTAAATAGGGGGAGGGGCCGCATGCTTATGCAACCCAGCCATGTTCCTGAAGTATGTCTGAAGTCAGCAATTGTCACAGATTGAGGGAGCTGTCTCTTAATGCACAGTCATTTCATAATTAAATTTTACTTTTCAACATACCAATCTAGTGACAGACCGGCGTGATAGCCAACCTTGCTTGAAAAAGACACAGGTAGAACACTGAAGGAAGTATTATTTCCCTGTGAGAGTCATTTCTTGGACAACTCCTTTCATCTGGAAACCAGGAAGTGAGTCATCTTTACTCACTTCAGGGTCCTGGCTGGTGTTTTGTTATTCATCTGGAATAAGAAGAGATTTTGTTTTGTTTTGTTTGTTTGTTTGTTTTTTGTTTTGTTTTGTTTTGTTTCCCTGTAGAACATGGTGTAACTAAGCAGGCAGTCACTTGTTGAAATCTCCTCTTCAAAACATCTACAGGTTCTGTTGTCAAAGAGTTTAACAGCCTCTGATTGGAAAGGTGCCTGGCTGGTCACAAGACTATGACTCACCAGTGTTAGCTAAACACAAAGCCCAACTGACAAAACCCATGATGTCATTCCTTTTCTATGTGTCTTTAACATAGTTTAGATATAGAAGTCCTTGGGTAATATGCAAAGCTTTCAAATAAAAAGAACATGTCTAAAGTGCCTAGAGTAAGAAAACACATGGTGTTATGTCTAATCACAAAGGTAATGCAGGCTGATACAAAGGACTCCACAAAGTTTTACAGTGTATAAACTAGTCACTAAGGCTGGTTAAAGTTTAACCCAACTGGAATATTCTGGACTTAAGTAACTATTGAGGAATGCCAAGTTTGGCCGTGCTGAAACGTAACAACTCCCAAGAACTGTTTCCTTGAGAACCACCAAATTACGGTGCAGAAGAATTTTTAAAAGTACCTCAAAATCAAGAAAAAATATTAAAGTTCTTTGAGTGTAGGAAATATGACCATCAGTAATTTTCTATCTTCTTTCTGGTCTCTTATATTTACTTAAGAAGCAAACATTACTTTTATTGTGGAAAACAGCAAAAAATGAAGTGTCAAAACCAAAAACACAGCAAATATTTTTTTCTAAGAGTGATGCATAAAGGGCAAAATATATAAAACAAAATGGACCAAGTCACCTGACCTTACCTCTGTGTTGAAATGCAAAGTCAGGAAGACAGCATAAAAGGGTGAGATCATTGTTTACCTAACCAGATACTGGTTCTGAAAGGATAAGGAGCCATCCATAGCCAGTAACACAGGTGGCAATCTCTCCTAAGAAACGGAAGCACTCATTTTAGCAAAAGCCAACCAATGATGAAGAAAGAACGGGTAATTAATTAAGCTGACCTTACTGTTCCTCTAGGTGCATTTACTTGGGGGAGGGCACTCAAGGCAAGAGTGTTTTATTTGGGAAAGATTTAGGCTCATGTGATGAAGTGAGGTTGCTTTCAAATTGAGCAAATAATTCTTAAACTTCCTTTTTCCAGTACTGCCTGTTCACTTCTGGGAAATCTTAAGAAAACACAGAAGCATTGTCAAACTCAAAAGCGGAAGTCAAGGATTTGAAATGTGATGATACATCCTACTCTCTTGCTCCGAGCAGAAGCAGCAGGATTTGAAGAAACTTCTTCTGTACTTATTGTAACTTCGTTTTCCCTAAAATCTTGTCTTAAAAGTCTGTCTGCATGCAAGATTATTTTCCCACAGTCTCCTTAATATGAAGTTTACGATAGAACAGCCGTGTTCCTCCTTCCAGCAGCCCAAATAGTCGTAGAACTCTGGCTCGTGTGTGTGTGTGTGTGTGTGTGTGTGTGTGTGTGTGTGTGTGTCTAGATACACATGTGTGCTTGCATGTGGAGGACAGAAAAGAACATCATGTTTTTGGTTCCCCGGGAATTAAACGTCTTTAATATCTTTGACAGTTTCTCAATGGATCCTGGACTTATCATTTAGGCTAGGATGACTGACCAGCAAGACCCAGAGACCATTTTCTCTATCTCCACAGCACTGGAATGACAAGAACAGACCACCATGCTTGGCTCTTTATATGGTTTCTGTGACTCAAAATGAGGTCCCCATGCTTGTTTGGGAAACATACAGTGGGGAGAAACCTCCCAGGACCCAGCCTCCTCTTCTAAGCTCGCCCTGCTCCATCACAGAGGTGGGCCGCCCTGTTCTTATTCTTCCTCAGGGCATGCTGTACACAAAATATTTCCCCCTATGAAGAACCCTTTGTCGAAGTTCTAACACAAGTACGCATGACTTACACCTTTCTCAAGTCCACTAACAACACAGGAGATGTGCTAGCTCTTCAAATAATTTTTCAAAAGTAGCCTGGTATATGGAGGCAGAGGGGTCCTTCCCAGAGTGCAAGGAGCTTAAACTCTGTTTTTCAGCTTCTTTATTCACACATACACTTTTTTTTTCAGAATCAAAATGTAATTTAAAAACTGGACAAGTTATTTTTCATATTAGCAATTCATGTATATACAATATGAAGTTTCTTATAAACACAGATCTCTTAGATCACACATGCTCTCTATTTATTCCACCAAATGGTGTAAACTCAGTCATTATTCTCAAGGAAACAAAACTTTCAGTAGCCATGGCCACCAGTCAAACTGGACGGCCAAGAAAAGAGATGTGGCAATTACCAGGAAGGACAGTAGTTTTTCTCATTTTATTGTCCTTCAGCAAAACCATCCCACAAACAACGGTAACCGACACATTTTCCATGTTTTACAGAAGCTGTTGCCTCCTTGAAGGCCACTTATAGAAGCTTTTTCTTCCATGTGTGTCAATGTTTTAGTTAGTAAACAAAATTAACTAACGTGCAGGTAAGTCTTCAGTATCTTGCTCTTGTATTGGTTTTGTTTTTTGTTTTTGGTTGTTGTTGTTTTTGTTTGTTTGTTTGTTTGTTTTTGTTCACCTGCTAACTTTCCAGACAGGTTTTCCCTGTGTATTCCTGGACAGCCTGAAATTCACTATGTAGATCTGGTTGGTATCAAGCTTGTAGCTTCCTCCTGCCTCTGCCTCCTCAGCCGTTGGAGTAGAGATGTGTCTGCTCAGTGTCTGGCTTTTAAGTGAGATTTCATGTCACAGTTTCAGTGGATGTGGCATGTGGGTTATACCCATCTGAGACAATTTTAAGAACTGTGGAGTTAAAAAATCAGGATAACTATCATAACAAATGCTCAGACGTAGGGCTCTTTCTCTGATCATTAGCTCATGCTGGTAAGGGCTTTCAATATGTTCCATTTCTAAAAACATTTTGATAAGAAAGCATTTGATATTTACCATTCCTAGTCTAACTTTAGACAGGGTAGCAGTGCATTGCGGGGTAATTTTGGTACCATCATGTATATCAGAGCAGTGCACTTGGGGCCAGGAGGAGGGTTCAGGTTCAAGAGCACTTACAACCCTTGCAGAGGACCCGCCATTCCTAGCACCACCTCCATCGAGTGGCTCACAACGACCTTTAACTCTAGTTCCAAGGGATCTGATTCACACCTCTGGTGTCACTGGATACCTGCACACCTGTGGCACACAGACAAGCAGGAACACAAACATGCAGATAGAAATTTTAAACAAAAAAAAAGAAGAAGAAGAAAAAAGAAAAAACAATGCACGCTTCCATACTGTAGGTATAGCTCTAAACATAAAATACCCTGTTGTGTAAGATATTGGAATTTGGTGTAAAAAGAATTGTAGTTGATCTGTGTAGGTCACTAAACCTGGGATGTAAATTCATGGTAAATAATGAAGGTAAAACTGGGGTAGTGAGAATGAACACGGCCACAGACATCCAAATTCCCGTTTTCAAAACTATGAATCTGTCTTTTAGAAACTCACTGTTAAGTAACTTACACAATGCTTGAAGATAATCAGTTCATACTACTGCAATCAAGTGATTCATGGAAAAAGTCCGACTGGATTTATAGTGCTCCACCAACTGTAAGGATGTTTCACGACTCTTGAGTGGATGCATGAAGCCACCAATAGTAAAGGACCATATACATACATATAAAACACACACCTATACAATGCAAAAACTCCACATATCATATAAATACAAAAAATATGTGTGATGGCTATTTTTGGTGGTCAACTTGGCTGCGTTTGGAATAAGCTAAAACCTAACTGGCTTGATACACCTGTGAGGGATTGTTTTTTTTTTTCCTTAATTAATCATTTGAAGAGGGAAAATCCACTGAGTTACTTGGTGAATCTACAATAGTCTCCTCTCCAAATGCCAGCACGTCATCATAAATGACCACCTCAGTAGCAGGACAAGTGACAATCCAGAGAGCTGATTATCCTAATGGTGTCTCCTTAGCCCAGGTGTGGCCCAAGAAATGAAAGAGAAAGAAGGCTATGAAATTAAGTAACCCTCGATGAACTGGCCACAGAATCAAGTTTGTTTAAAAACTTCCAAGGAAAACAGTTCTTATACTGTGGTAAACTTAATAAATCTACCTAATTCCACCTTAAAAGCTCACCACTAATGATGCGATAAGAAAACACGTTGTCTTTAAAACATCATCTAAAAGTATTTTTCTGCATCCTTGGAAGTCATGGGACTTCAATCTAGTGCTCACTTGGATGAAAAACAACCAGTGCCACTGTAATGAGACATTTGCAAAACAAAATTAAAATCTGAGTTCCACACAGCCATGTAGAGAACACAGGAGAAAGTGTATTTCTGGGCAGTATTGTCTGAGCTCTGGGAGTGTGTGTGTGTGTGTGTGTGTGTGTGTGTGTGTGCGCGCGCGTGCGCGTGTGTGTGTGTGTGTGTGTGTGTGTGCACGTGGGCGCATGTGGGCTTCTTCTTATTCTGTAACAGAATTTGTACTTGATTTCACCAAAGTCGTCTTAATTGTAGCTAATCTTTTAAAAAAATATTCAAACAATGTGGTGTGTGAAATGTTCTTGGATTTTGTGAAAATACATAACATCCTGGGTTTGTGAGACAAAAAGGAATCTTAAGGAACACTTGTGAATTTTGCTGCTGGGAACACAAAGGAATGTCACGCTGCACTCATATTTCAAGTCTGTCCTTTTAGCCTTTCCATAAGGTCACAAAAGGGTGAAATGCTAGGTAGCACGTATTTGTGGCTCTAGGGACCAACACTGAAGGACACCACTATGGTGGAAATCCTGGGCTACAGGGTGACAGGCATTGCTGTGTTTTAATATCTTCTTGTACTTGCTTATGACTGCAGACACTGGAATGCCCTAGGATGTCCTTGTGCTGTGAACTGCTTTTCACAATCTAGTTCAGCTATTTAGAGATGCAAACACTGTGTTTAGATCACCGGATTACAAAAACCCAGAAGACTGGAACTGTCCTGAGGACCACGTTTCCCAGACTCTGAACTCGATGCTTTCTGCAAAGGCAGGCTCCGTTTATGGTCTGTTTTGGTCTGATTTTATTTATGATGTTTAGTGACTGGTGTAGATTGGAAAATGGGGAAAATTTAATTGTTCATCGAAAGTGCCAATGACTTGAAGTTACTGTGAAAAATACTGCAATCCCACAATGCATGGGGTGTAGACAGGGACCCCAGAACAAGCTGACTACCTGGAATAACGAAATCAGCTAGCCTAGAGTGAGTCAAGGGTCCTGCCTCCATTTATATGGTGAAGAAAAGTTGAGGAAGACACCCAGAGTGAGACTCTACCCTTCACAGGCATGTGCACACACATGAGACTAGGCATGTATATACATGTCTACACATACTATACATACTTAGACAAGCAAAAAACATCTCAAATTTTGGTATAGAATATTCTATTTTAGATAACATAATTTAGTCTGAAGCTACCATTCAGCTAAGTAATTGGGAAAAATCATTAAGTCTTTCATTAAAATTATTGTTTTCAGGGAGAAAGGTTTAGAAAGAAAAAATTTTAAGTTTGGGAAAAAAAAACTCTTGAAACTTTATAATGAGAACTCTTTTTCTCCCCATTTTAGTCCCAATGTGTGAATTACAGCTATTGATTTCTAGCTTGCCTCCATGTCTCATGTCGCTGTACATTTACATCCATCTTGTAAATTACTGTTAAATTAGATTTTCCCAAAGCCTATCTCATTATACAACCCTACTACTCAAGAATTTCCAGGGGGCTATTTTGTTTTCTACACTGAGTTAGTGTCTCTACTGCTTCCAGGAGCCTCCCTGTTGCAAATTAATTTATGAGTCCCATTTTCTTGGCCATTCTTCAGCTTTCTCATTCCTATTGTTTGTTTGATTGTTTGTTTTAACTATTTTTCTCTATCTTGTGTTCTTTCTCACATCCATGGATTCCCTCCCATCTTTTTGTGGAAGTTTCCATCGTGTCACTTTTCTTCCCAGGTATTCTTTCAATCATGATCTTCACGGGGAGGCGTTGCTGAGTTGATGTTCTTGCTGTTTGGTGTCTCAATCACTTATTTCTCCAACTTCCCTTGACACAGTCTCAACTAGGAACGAATTTAACAGACAGTCAATGTGGGTGTCTGAAGAATAGGAAAAGAGTGGCTATGCCATTTGTTGGACCAAAATTATTTCTGGCAAACAATTTCCAACACTTTCATTATAACAGTATATTGCACAAGTCACAGCATTTGGCTTACAAAATAATTAATTTTACTCCAAGTTCTTATTGGAGAGCCTAATCATACACAGTTAAATATTTTCTTGGTATGCCATTAAAGGATCTTGTTTTGATTTTAGCAATGTCTTTCTTGAAAATGTCTCCATGGGAGAATTATTGAAGGGAGACTTCATGGCTTGAGTATCGGACACTCAGGGATCAGCAGTGGTCTGATGGCTGTGACCCTTCTCCCTCCAAACTTTAAATGGCCCACTGCTTATGTATATAGTCAGTTTTTCATTTTCATAAGAAAAAATGCCTTCCATTCTGACCAATATAAGAGTAGATACAATTATTATTAGCAAAAGAGAATTTGCGCAGGCTTCTCAGTGTCAGAAAATATTTTATCCCTCTAAATACTCTACGATATGTTCTGGGCAAACAAACAAATCACAAAACTGCATGTTTGGGAAATGCCATTTTTTTTTTCTGAAATTATGCTTGCTTTTCTTTGTGGCCTAAACAGAAGTGTAATACCTGTTGGGCTGGGAGGATGGCCTAGTGATTAAGTTCTCCACCTCGCTTATGGAGGGCTTGAGTTTGATTTGTGTCACCCACATCATCACACCGGCAGCTCACAATTACCTGTAACTTCAGCTCTAGAGGTTCTGATGTCCCTCGCCTCTCCGTGTGCACATACCTCCACAAACACACACATATACACATAATTTAAAATAGTAAATTTTAAAGAAAACAGCCTATCATTCAGCAACAAAAAAATAGAAGCTGATATAAGTTTATTCAAACATTAAAAGGCAAAGTACAATGACTGGAGATGGTAACAGCAACACAGCAAACTGTAAAAAAAAAAAAAAAAGTGTCGAAAAAGCAAAGCAATAAACAGAACAATACAGAGACCAATTCTATATATATATATATATATATATATATATATATATATATATATATATATATATATATTTCAACAAAATCTTTTGAAAGTCA
Organism: Acomys russatus; assembly: GCF_903995435.1. Taxonomy (NCBI): domain Eukaryota; kingdom Metazoa; phylum Chordata; class Mammalia; order Rodentia; family Muridae; genus Acomys; species Acomys russatus. The sequence continues at coordinate 60,648,401 of NC_067145.1, forward strand.
GTAATAAATTCCTTACAGCTACCTTGGCTTTAGAAGTTCAAAGAAACTCAGCAAGCAATCAGCACAGACTCCATTTATCTCCCTTAATTATTTTACAGTACTGGGAATTAAAGCTAAAGCGTGAGTGCATTAGAGAGCGCTCTACCGTTGTGCTAGATGCGAGTTCCCGGGCCAGATTCTGTTCCTCATTTTACTTGTTTGTTTTTCCCTTTATATTTTTAGGCCAGCCTTGCACTTTGGAACTTCCTGTCCCTGCTTGTCCCTAATGACCAACATATATACCTGTGAAATCAGAAGGATGTGCTAGCCTCTTTCCCACGTGGCTGTCATCCAAACTAAAAGACAATGTGCTTACTGTGACAAGTGGCGTCTCAGGCTGATGGCCCAACTGATGAGGGTCGGCTCGCCTTGCCCCTGAAATCTGACCCCATCATTTCTCATTTGATTTAGCCAGTACCCAAGGTCTCTCTAGTATCCACAAAATTGCTATAATATTTTAATTATTTTTGCTATGATTATTTTTACTCTTGCTACAAAATACCTCTAAAGCTCCACCTTGCTTGTGCCGTGTCTGTGTCTATTATATGCAAACACATTCTCTGCCTTCTTTAGGCCACACAAGCCCCTTCCGTGTGGCCCTCCACCCACTGCACTGTTCTTTATGCCGTGTGTCCATTAAACACACAGAGCCCAGACACACTGAGCCTTGCCTACCTGCCCCATGGAGAGTGTCACACCGAACTCTTCCTCCCTTTTGCATCTTATCTTTTCTGGAACTGACCCACCCACCTGCCCCATCTCCATTCCCCTCAACAAAACTTCGCTTGCTTCTTCCAACTTGCAACGTCAGGTAAACACTTCTAGCAAAGCCTGGCTTCCACTTCCTTGAGAGTGACTATTCACACTGCACCCCTCCTGGAATAATCTTATTTTGTATTTCAAATTATCAGGACATTTGAGCTAAGCGTCCATCCATGTTGGATGGAGGACTACACTGAAATGCACAACATAATTATAAAAAAATGCACATATTTTCAGGACTTTAATTTTTTCAGTCCATTAGAATAAATGCTGACAAAATTGAAATAATGCAATTTAAGCATTTTGGATACACTGGAAGCCCAATGAGTTCCTATTAGACTAAACTCACCATTACCCTCCATCTAATGACATCATGTGCCCTCTCATTTCCCTTAACAATCTGATAATCACTGGGACAGATTTGTGATGCATTGTAGTTATGAAAAAGTAATTTTTAAAAATTTATTTCTTTTACTTTTTGAGATTAAAATAAAATTACATCATTTGCCTGTTCCCTCTCCTCTCTAAACAACCCCTCCATACAGCCCTCCTTACTCTCTTTCAAACTCATGCCCTCTTTTGCCATTCATTGTTTTTACACACACACACACACACACCCCAAAGTAAAATACAAGAATGTTTTTGATCCAAGTAAACAGAGGAGTCAGTCTTAAAAAAAAAAAAAGGAACATTCCAAAACAGGGCTCTGGATTGCCTTTGTTGAGTGAACAGATAACATTAGGAGTTCTAAATCTGTGTGTTACAAATTGACAGAAACTTCCCAGAGACTTGTTTATGTGTATCTATGTCAAGAAAGCCCTATGGAATGTGACTACACTAGCATGGAAGACGGGGGCCACTCACAGATGCTTGGCCAATATTACCAGTCACTCTTAGGCTGCAATGCTACTTAAAATACAGCAGATATGTTCCATAAATGTCAGTTAGCTGAGGGGACTTGACTTGTAAGCTATTCATTATGAATCATCGTTGCTGTTATTATTTGAGGCAGTTTGAGCAATGGCTGTATTCCAGGCAATGTTATAATTGTTTTAAATATATAACTCACTTTATTCTCACACATAAATTCCAGAGGTTGGGCAACATATCCTGGATGAGTAAATTGAGGCACAAAGAGATGAAAACTAGCAAAGCCAGAGACTCAAGCCCAGTGCCCATCTCATAGAAGGATGGTCCTCAGCACACAACAGAAACCATTTTGGTACTGTATTGAATTATTTACTCCTGTGGCTAAAACAAGGTTGATGATTGGTCAAATGTAGAAACTCACATTCAGTTTTGTGTCAGGTGCATGTATATGTTGGTCTTTGAATGCTCATTATTTTGTTGGGAGAGAAAAAGAACATTAAACTACTTAGTATGGTGCAGATATAAATGGATTTTGGCCACATCATTTTTAAAAGTTTTTTATTTTTACTTTGTTCACTTTGCATCCCAGTTTTAGCCCCCTTCCTTGTTGCCTCCAGACATACCCTCCCTCCCTACCCCCCCCCCAGTCCTCAGAAAGGGGAGCCCTCCTCAGCCTATCAAGGCTCATCTGGACTGTCTGTATCCTCTTCCTCTGTGGCCTGGCCACGTCATTCTTAAGGATCACATGAGTTCCATCTTGTAAACTTGTCGCTAAGACATCATCAGTTCTGAATTCAAAAAGTCCACCTTTCCCAACAGCTGCCAAGTACCATGAGGATGAATTAAAAGTGCAAAACCAAGCAAGCCTGTGGTGGTTCCCAGCGGAGCAGGCCCACAAAGACTTTGAGCTTTTCTGCCCTTAGTAGACTAGCCCCGATCCTCTGAATCCACCATCTATAACTTTGTTTTAGTTTATGCTGCTCTCTGTAGTATAGATTCTTGGGCTGGAAATGTAGCTCAGTTGGTAGATGCTCACGTAGCAAGCATGAGCTCTGAGTCTGATCCCAGCATTACATATGAGCTGCAGTGTTTACTCCTTTGTAATGCCAGCACAGCAGAGTAGGAGGCAAGATAATCAATGGTTTGGGATCATCCTTATCTATGCAGTGAATTCAAGGCCAATCTGAGATACATGAGATCCTGTCTAAAAAAAGGGTGGTTGGGAGGGCTGCAAAGTGGTTCAGTAGGTAAATGTGCTTGCTGCCAAGATTGACACTCAGAGCCCAGTCCTGGGAACACACACAGTGGAAGAAAAGAATTGACATCAGCAAGTTGTCTACTGTCCTCTAACCTTCACAGACGCACTGTGTTGTAGATGGTCACATGTATATTATGTAACACACACACACACACACACACACACACACACACACACACACACACACACCACGGAGGGTTGGACAGATGACTCAGTAGCTAAGAATACTTGATGTTCTTCCAGGGGACCCAGGCTTAGTTCCAGTCACTCACTGGAGGTCATAGGCATCAACCATCCCCTAATTCACATCCATCTGACACCCTCTTCTGACCCCCTTGGCCACTGTGTACATAGTACACACACACATACATACAGGCAAAACATTCACATGAAATATAAATTTTAAAAAATATACAAAAAAATAATGCCATGAGAAATTTTAATTTAAAAATTATGAGTCAGTTCCAAAACTAAGCAATCTTAAAAAGACCTTGGAGAACAATTAGAACCTTTGTATTTTATGTACTCCATTAAGAAGGAATTGTTTACTTAACAGACACTACTGAGAAAAGAATTTTCAAACCTCCTGCAAAGTAAAGATATTCCGGTTCAATATTATTCAATGAGTCAGTATATTTTTGTCAGCTATTAGCATCTATTAACAGTTATGACTTTTATTAAGAGATTCAATACATATCTAGAATCATTTCTTAATATAAAGAATTTTTAAACTTAACTTTAATGATTGCACAATTCACTTTAGAATAATTGAATGATCTATTATAGATGTATATAATGTTACATAATATAAATTTCAAAGTATATAAGGTGCTAATGAGGAGAAAATATATATGAAGCATTATGCATCTATTACTAGCAGTTTTACTAGGGCCCTCCTAAAATAGGTCATGGTCTACCCTGGTGAAACTGGTAACTCTAATATAAAACTGATTAATGATATGTTAACTATGAAGATTTCAGGATTTTGCTAATATTCACATTTGATTTTAAATATTTCTGAATACTGGGGGAGGTAAAACCTGTTTCTCTAATACAATTATTTTAAATTTTATGTGCATTTGTGTTTTGCCTGCATGTATGTCTGTGTGAAAGTGTAGGATTCCCTGGAGCTGGAGTTCTAGACAGCTGTGAGCTGCCATGTAGGTGCTGGGAAGTGGGCCAGGGTCCTTTAGAAGAGGAGACGGGTTAGAGAGATGGCTCAGAGGTTGAGGGCACTGCATGCTCCTCCAGAGGTCCTGAGTTCAATGTCCAGAAACCACATGGTGGCTCACAACCATTTCTAATGTGATCTGACGCCTTCTTCTGGCCTGCAGGTGTGTGTGCAAGCAGAACACTGTATACATAATAATAAATAAATATTTTTTAAAAAAACAAGAAGAAGAAGAGGAGACAGTCCTCTTAACTACTGAGCCACCTCTCCTGCCCAAAGCTTGGTTTTTTTTGTTTTTTGTTTTTTGTTTTTTGTTTTTTGTTTTCCAAAGCTTGGTTTTATAGATTGTCTTTATGTATTAAAAAAAAAGAAAAAGAAAAAGAAACTTGTCCTATGTCCATTAAAAGAGTGTTCTTGAAAGAACAATCATGAAGACGCTTAGGCCCTTTATGTGGGGTTGGGGAATAGTAGAAATGGGAAATGGACGTGGGACTAGGTTGGACCAACATTTCGACATTGTAAACTGCCAGTTCTTGCCCAACCAAGAAACAATAGTTCTTCTCTGGAATTTTCACTGTCTTTTCTGGAACGGGCTATAGGTTGATGAGAAGGAAAGTATGCAGACAGAACTCAAAATCTGATGTTTTTACCCTTCCTATAGATTCCCTTTACTCTTCAACTTTGCACAGCATCATGGCTCCCTGCCAACCCCAACTGCTCCCGATCACTTCAGGGACTACTCTGGAAAGTATCTTGTGGTGTCAGAAACTGCTAGCACTCCATCCATCTCCTGCCTTCTATCTCCTTTCCCCACCACCCTCATGTAGAGCATGACCTTGGATTAGACTTTCTCTGCTCTGAGCTAAGGATGATGTAACCCTTACCACATTTAATTATGCTGATAGTGTCCTGTTGCATCACCGATCTCAGAAGCCATTCTCGTGCACATATTATTGGTACCAAATATAAAATCCTGTGTTCCATGTTTGTTCTTTCCTTTTGTCTTCACAAACAACCCACACAGTAGCTGGTACTTCCATCTTCCTGTTAATTTGCCAGAGTCTACATGGTTTAAACAGCAGACACAAGATTGCATAGCTTGTGGGTGACTGTGCCGTCATTTCCAGCTTGGCAGCATGCAGAGGGTGTGCCACTGCAGGCAAAACCCAGGTTAGTCTCCATTTCAGAATAGCCTCCTACAAAAATCCTTCTAACCCAGAGTTCTCAACCTGTGGTGCGTGGCCTCATCGGCAAACCTCTATCTCCAAAAATGTTTACCTTGTGATTCGTAACGATAGAAAACTTACAATTATGAAGTAGCAATGAAATGATTTTATGGTTGGGGAGACGCTGTGTTAAAGGGTCGCGGCAAGGTGAAGCTTAGCAAGCAGCACTTCTCTTCTGCCTCACCTGCTGTGGAGTCTGAGCTGGGAGCCATTTGGGAACACTGTCGCTATGCTTCTCAATACGCCAGGGCCCGTTCCACCTTACCCTACCACCCATGACACAGTACATTCCAAAGGAAGAATAAATGTCTTCTGCGCAATACCAGAAAGCCTAAGGCCAGCTTTGAGAGAATCTAGCATTCCAGACTGTCTCTCTTTTTGTTCCTTCATTTCTGTGCTACTTGCCTACAAACCTTTACTTTCTGTTCCTATAAGGATCCGTTTCTGTCAGTGGGATTCCAAGGAAATAATTTTGTGTCTTTTAAGAAACTAGCCGGACATGAACATCTGTCTGTTGACTTTCAAATCCGGGATACCTAGAAAAGCAGCTTTAGAAAGTCACGAACCGCAGACTCTGCATTGCTGGCTGCTACCAGACAATTAAGTGGCTGATGTTTTCTATTTCATTGAAAGCCAGGCCCACTTCCTTAAGCTTCGTTCTCATCACTTCCTGATGGTCCACACTTTCATTTAACAAAGTGAAAGTACTAAGCAAAAAGGCAAGACCCTTATGTTGTTATGGCCTTCATCCTGGAGATATGTCTAGCCATAGGGTGATTTTAAATCTGAGTCTCCATCTCACCATTTACAAAATGGGACTATATTAACATTAAAGTACATTAACTTCCTCAGAGCAATAGTACAGGAAATGATCAGCTCATTTAAAAGTTACTAAAATGTGCATTCTATCACCAAGCTGTTATATATGAAGACAAGGCTCTTCATTCCCTTATTTTTTTTCCAGGAAATTGACTATATGGTCGTTTTATTGTAAATACAAAGTTATTTATCTATTTCCACCACTTCATACCTTAAGCAGATGGTTAATAAGCACATGTTGGACCAATCTAAGCTATCTTGCTTCTCCGCATGCACTGGCTTTTCAACATCACAGAAGAAACCTAAGAGTATTTTCAGTTGCAATTTCTCTGGAAGCCTATGCTCAATTCAGGTTAAGGCAGGGATAAGAGTAAGTTTCAAACTCAAATTGTGAATATCCATGCTATTTTAAGACTCTTATAAAAGCAGGACATACCGTTAGGCTGACAATAGGAGGTTTGCAGACTGTGTTTTCTGAAAAGAATGAGATCAAATATCGCCCAGAAAGAAAGTGTGGTTTCCTATGTTCCTGCAATGTAGTGAGTCTAGAGAAATGGGTCCCCAGCAGGCAATGTCCTTTATGCGTAAAAACAGTCTGCTCGATGTGTTTTGCTAATATGATGCACAACAGCACTCAGAAAATGTTAACACAGATGCAGTAACAATGGAAAATGGGAACTTATCTTCCTTTCATTGCCCCGTCCTGCTGCCACGTCCGCAGCCTGTTTTCCACGTGTTTCCCCGTTAAAGCTAAATCATGTCAGCGTGAATGTAACAGAATTATAATTAACTTCCCGAAGGAACGCTGATCTCAGACAGAAGGATTCTATTGCCAATACAGAGATGATCTTTGTGAGGAGGATAGAGGGAAAATACCGCTTCGTATCCCCAATGTTGATCTCCTTCCTACAATTCTATCCTGCAAAGGACATTAAAATCAGTCAATGTTCCAGAACACTATAAATAGTCAGTCATCAAGTCTGTATTCAGGATGCAAATAAGATCTCTAGAGATACCACGGGATTAGGAATGCCTTTTACACTTTGGTCACATTTTGCAGGAGGTTTCTTTTGTTAAAGGTGGGGATGCCACTGTTGTAACATTCAAACACTTCTCTGCTGTTTTCAAACTCCAGTCTCTCTAACAGAGAAAAAATTATGTTCCGCTTTGCACATTCCTCCATCTCTGTAACTGGTGCACACTAATATCAGGTCTATGAACCTCTCTCTTTTTAAATCCTTCAGAGGTCAGTGAAGTGTGGTATTTTCCAAAGAACGTGCTGTGTACTCTTACAGAGGGCTGGGGTCTGTTTTCTGGTACCATTTGTTGAGTCTAGTACAATTATTTGAGTGAGTAATAGAAAATTAGTTTGTTTTTTTTTTTTTCTTCATGTAGCTCATGTAAGTTTAGTAATTTTAAAGACTGAGGGGTACTATGGGATAGGCACTTTGTTTTCCTTTTAAGATTCACCTGTTTGTTTCGGGCGTGTGTACGTGTGCTTGAACATATGTAAGTGTTCCATGTGCAAGTCAGTGCCCATGAAGGGCAGAAGTGGAGGCCAGAATACAGGGTCTCCCAAGCTGGGGTTGTAGTCAGTTGTGAACTGCCCACTGTGGATGCTAGAAACAGAAGCCTGGTCCTCTCCAGGAGTAACCACTAGGCCATGCATGCATGCATGCGCACACACAAAGGCCAATTGTTCAACATCCTGTTAGGTGATGTCATTTCTTATTGCTCCACAGGTGCTAATTCAAAGAAATGGAATAAAGCTATACAAAAGAAAGAAAGAAAGAAAGAAAGAAAGAAAGAAAGAAAGAAAGAAAGAAAAGTAAGCATTCATGGTCAATTAAATCTGACACTAAAACAATAATTGTTTCGTAGACTTACATAACGATAGAACTTCTTAGAATACCAAAATATGTTAAAATGGTGGCTTTTTAAGAGAAAAGTAAACTAGAGCGTGTTTCCCAAAGTTGCCGCTTCCCTCCTCTTCCACACAGACAGAATTCACTTTGAGGACTGCCTTGGTAGGATATTCTTCCTAAAAGTCTGACAGGCAGCTTCACAGGATCATTAACATGATGCCCATGGGGTCCTTCCCTCCCCAGGACTAAACATCTTTGATTTGATTAAACTGCAATCACTCGCTGATAAGATATCTCCGTTTACCAGGAAGACCTCCTTGGTATCCGAACCTGCTTTAAGCACTGGGCACCTAGAGATAAACAGTCTGGTCCTCAGCCTGATGTAGCTGACTTCTTCCTTCTCCATAGTTGAAGTTCATTGTTTAAGGTATATCTACGGACGGGGACGGGGGCGCATGGAGCTTTGATGGCCTATGTCCCCAAAAGCTATAGTGGAAGAAAACTGATGCTATACACAAAAGGAGACCCTCTCCTTGGACATTCAAGCATATAAAACATTTATAACAAACAGCATCTTCAAGCATGCTAGTCCACAAGGCTTGGGATACCGGCCAGGAAACCCTGCGATCTAGGAGCACAGGAGAGCAGACCAGTGCAGAAACTTCTCCGTGCTTACTTAACGTTCAGGCATCTAGACCAGATAGTGAGGACCGGCCTCTCGGGGAACCTCCTCCCTGCTTTTGTTTCACTGAGTCAAGACTTTCCTGTTCTGTTTCTGCATCTCTCACACTCCCCAGTGAAGGGAGGCAGCTTTCTGAGCCCGGAATGTGGAGTGGGAGCTTGGGGAGGCACTGTCTACTGCAGACTTGAGCTGCCCATGCTCTCCCAAGCCCATCGCCCTTCTTTCAGCGTCACCTGAGTATAAAGCAGCTGCCATTTCTCTTTCTCAAAACCTACAAGGAGCAATTCTTTGGACTTTATAGTGAAGAGGAACTAAAGATAAGGCTTAACACCATGTCCCACAAATTTAATCTTTTCATAGTATCCCGGTTGCATTTCTTAACAACGGTGGTTAGAATTTGGTTTTCATATGGGCCAAACCAGCTAATACTGATGCCCTTTAGCTTTACTTTCAATTCTTGTTATAGCTTTAAAAAAAATGAATGTGAGGGTTAAACCAAAAGCCCAAAAGGTTCAGTAGCAAATCAAACAAAAAGGGGGTGAGATTTCCACACGCTGATTTCTTAGTGTGCCTGCTGCCTTAACTATTGCCCACAACCCTAAGAACACCCTTGGCACTTTTATTATTTGTTTACCACTGACTTTGTCAGCGTGCCTGACTTAAATCCATTAGTCACAATGGCATAAAGTCACAGCATGTCTGTCTGTGGAGATTCAGAGGAGTCCTGTTCTTTCTCCATGCACGTGCTCAGCAGAATCCTTCCAAGCTAGAAAGACATGGATGTCAACAGAAAAACACTTGGTGTCTTTTCCTGTTCTCTCAAGTCCACCTTTCTATTTCTACTTTCTCCTCTACCACATATATGCCCAGAAGCACACACACACACACACAAAAAAAAACATTCACTAACACACATATGTATGTACACATGTATATATGTTCATATATATATATATTCATACACAAATACATAAACACATATGCCCGTACAGTCCTGTAGCTATAAATACATACATAGACAGGCTGGGAGGCATTTAGTTGACACATGCATATGCACACATATAGTTACAAACTTTATTTATACTCTCATGGACAAAAATATATATACGTACCTAATACATGCATAGCAACATACATGGGTACGCATTCACGCATTTGTGGCATAAACCTAGGCATGTATGGACAAATGCACACAAAGATACATACTCGCATATGTGTACATCTATACTACCAAACACATTTATATATTTATGTCTATTTGCAGAGGCACACATACATACATTCATAGACATAAGGTCAGGTGCACGTACATACACTCATACATGCATATTCATGAGCAAAAATGCACTCACAGATGTACATCTACATAAAAAGACAATTACATGTACATATAGTCACATGCAAACATACAGGGCTGCACATGGACATGTTCACACAGACAAACACAGAGGCACACACAGATACATGCAGGCATAGAGGTAACCACACAATCACACACACAAACATAGGTATGGATGCACATATTTTATTTTCTGAGGACCATGTGTAGGCCGTTTCCCTTCCTGATAGTCCGGCTGAGGCTTCTTGAGATGTCTTTCCACAATGGAGATCCACACCAGATGCTGAGTCTGGCTCCACAGTAAAGCCACTGTGGCTGTAGTTTTGCAACAGTGGGGACAGACCTCAGATAAGCCTGCTCGGGAGTGAGGAGCAGAGCGTCTGGACAGCGATAAGGAAGGAGCTGACCTTCCAGACCTCTGACCTCCTCTCTTCCCTCAGACTCAGCACCTCTGACGCACGGAAACTTGCCTTAGGTTTTATGAGCAGCTGTGCGGCAAGTAAATAAGAGCCAAGGTGTGTTAGGAGAGCAAGCCTGTGACCTGTGACCCTGAGACGTGACTACAGGACAGTCTTGGAGGACCAGGCTGGAAGTTTCATTCCACAGGGGTCGCCTGATGTTCCTGACCCTCTCGAGGCTGATTTTGTTTCCTCGTCCATTGTTCAAGCAGTTTGACCCCCTTGGCCTTCTTTCACTCTGCAAAGGTGTTTCCAAGGCTTGGCGCTTCTGACTGTCCATGCTGGCTTCCTGGTCTACCTGTCAGCCTTTGTCTCTGTGCTTCTCATTTTTACTGAAGCTTCGCCCATGGATGGCATCGGTTGAATTTAAAAGTCTGTGTGTCTGTGTGTGTGTGTGTGTGTGTGTGTGTGTGTGTGTGTGTGTGTCTGTCTGTCTGTCTGTCTGTCTGTCTGTGTCTGTGTGTATCTATGTGCAGTATGGTTCGGAGAAAGGTTGTTTATTGCTTAAAAACAAGCAGGCACACTGTGTTTTCTAAAGAAAAAGAACAGATTCCTCCAACAAAAATCAAAGTGTTACTCTCTAACAGTCAGGTAAAGCCAAGGTTACCTTTCAAATGATTTCTGAAAAAGAAAAAATTCGTACTACAGAGTAGAAGATCAGTGGCCAGTTGAAAGCATTCTTAAATGTATATTTTCAGGGTCCTGGTGGGCAAAAGGTGTTGGCATGGAGCCTAGGGTTTACTCTGATTTTTAACAGGTTTTGAGACACCAGAGCCTCTAGAGAAGTGCTTTGTGGAGTGAAAGCAGGCCAGGTCCAGAGCTAATCAACCTTGGATTCTGTCCTTTGAAAGGGAATCTTTTATTCATGGCTAGGACTCCCCAGCAGAGACTAGTTGAACTCTGAAATATATTGGTTTCATAGGTACTCTTTGGAATGGTGTTAGTACAGTGGACAAATTGCCAAATCTTAAACAAATCTTCCAAAACTTAGGTACGGAAGTAGTCATTTCACACTACCAGGAGGATAGAATTCTGGCTTAATGGTCCATATTTCCCTCGTCTGCAGTGACAGTCAATGCTGTAGCTGGAAGACTAAAGAGGGGCTGACAGGACAGGACAAGGGGAACCTCTGAGAGACGTCCTTCATCATCAGTTTATTTATGACTAGAACCAAAGCTGTGAGCCAGACACTGTGATCAACAGTGCATATAGCCACCACAGTAATGAAATAGTGGAAGTACCCAAGCCCCAAAGACATCTCACTATTGTGGTGTTAAAGGTCCCTGTGGTTTACTTCAAGTTCTGGCTGAGCACATAAGGGATCCTCTTTATGAATGATACATTTTTTGAAATGTCCTTGTTGAGGTAACACATTATACGTGACACTCTTAAATACTGGCCTGCACTTTATAACCAATATTGTCTTCAACACCAGACTAGTGTTAGGCAAAGTTCAGAAGCAGCCGGCACAATGTCACAGGCCTGTAATCCCAGCACTCAGGGTGGCAGACGTAGCCAGATCTCTGTGAGTTCAAGGCCAGACTGGTCGACAACACGAGACCAGGATAGCCAAGTCTACACGGAGAAATTCTGTATCCAAAAACCAATAAAAAAAGGTTTGGGAGTTCAGCTCACCCTTGACCCCATAATAATTTACAAGGCACTTGAGGGAAATGTATATAGTTTAGATGTCATTGATTTGATATGTTTTTCTATCATTGGATTTTACCCCTTCCTTTCTAAACACAAGGAGTTTCCTCATTCCGTTTCCAGATGCAGTTTGCTTCTGCATCTTTCATATGACATCTGCTCTGCATTCTTCTAATGCTTTGGTTAGGGTAAATTGAATTTTTTTAATGCAGCCTCGGGTTAAAGGTCTTGCTGAAGCAAACATTTCAGTCTAAATTCCAAGGTTTTTCATAATCCTGCGCACACGCTCTGCAACTTTATCTCCCCCTTAAGCAAGCCATGCCCCTCCTCGCTAAGGTTTCCTAATGATCTCATGGCCCAGGCATCTGGCCTCTAAGCTTTGGCCAGACTGTTCCACACAGGGGAAATCTGGAGAGGGGTAGGTGAAGATCTTTGCTAAGAGGGACTGATGCTTGCTAGAGTACTATCTGAGGGGAACTTCCTTTCTCTTTATTTTCTGCTAGTTAGAAATCAAACAGAAACAGCATAGTGATAGAATCTAGCCACAGGCACATAAGATGAAATAAAAATCATAGTAGTACAGTATATTTAAATTATTATGCAACTTACCAGCACTGATAGTTTGTGTCCAACTCTATCTTAACTGACATTTATGATTACTGCTTTCTGCAGGAAGTACTGGCTGCCGTTTCTATTAGATTTCTGGGTTGAAGATCAAATATTCATTTTTTTAAACCTAAACCAAAGTCATGAAATGAAATTACTCACCTGTTTGCAAAAAATTTTTCTAAAATACTGGAGAACACAGTGAAAATAACCAGGATTTAAAGAGGATACTGCCTGCCAGCTTGTATTTTTTATTCTTTTTTTGAAATATTTTCTCTCTAAATGAGAACAGTTGTTAACTGAATAAGAGCAACAAATATCTAAATACAAAACTGTAACTTTCCGTGTAAAAGACTCACAAGTGCAAAAAATGATAACCAATTTAGATATTGTTCTTATATGGAATATTCAAGTAACGTAACATAAGAGTTATCTGACCCCCAGAATCACCAGACAGGTTTATAATAATAGGAAAACCACCCTGTGGGACACAATGAAGTGTTTTTAAAGGCTCTTTTCTAAAGAATCTTTAGCTAAAATAACAATGAAGTGTTTTTAAAGATCACTTTCTCAGTTAGCTAAAATAGCAACGAAGTGCCCCTTTCTTTTTACAGTGACAGATATGTGGAAACATTTTGTTTTTGTTTTTTTTTTTTAAAGATATTTGTATTATGTGATCCTTTGGAAGGTACATAGCAAACAAAATGTCCAGATACTCTAGATATGGGTCCTCTCCGGTGAAGTGGCCTGAAGTTGTAGAATTTTTCTAAGCCTCTCTGACTTTTGTTGTATCTCACAGGTACGTGGTCTGAGTCCATGTCCACGTTGTTCTGAGGAGTGTCCCTAGGATAAGAAGTCCCAGGAAATCTTGAAAAGAGACCAATAATAAAGCATTCTACACTCACTCCTAGAAATGTCTGTGTCCTACTTAGAAAAATAAAATCTAAATTGAAACAATGAACCGAAAGTTTCCCCCCATCCCCCGAACCCCCACCCCTCTGCCTTTTGGATATGCAGTGAAAAGGCTTTCTCTATCTGTTATTACCCATGGAAACTGCAGTGGGTTACAGACCAGTGATAATTCTATCTATTAAGACTGCATTGTGACGCAGTCTCCCTTGCTGTTACAATGGGACCAGGACGCGCCTCTTTTCATCTAGGCCTTTCTTTTTGAAGATCACAGGGCTTGAAGTTGTACTTGGTCCCCCGCACATTTGGCCAACTATCTAATCAGCATAGCCAATAGCTTACTATGTCACTCTGTAACTAGGAGAAAACAATAGCAGAGTGTCTCAGAGACTAAGTCCGATTAGAACACTAATATGTAACATTCCTCTTCAAACAAAGACCCGCAAAGAAAAAAAAAAATGGAGTTGTGACCCAGAGAAAAACCCCACATCCAGCCACCAAGAAAAAGACTCCAGGTCACTTGACCTGCAGGTGATCACTGCAACAGGCTGTGCCTCTCACTGGAAACATATTTGGTGTTTTTGTTTGTTCATTCTACTTACCACTGAGAGTCTTATAATTCATGTCAAACACTATGTTTAATGGACCTAATGTTGATGTCGAGGAGCAAGGTTCTATTCAGAAGAGAAAAATAAGAAAAAAATGTAAACATCATAAGGAAAGCAAGGACTCACATGGAAGGAATTCACGGAACATGGAGGAGGCAGAGAGAGAGAGAAGAATGGAAGGGAGGGAGGGAGGGAGGAAAAGAGGGAGGAAGAGAGGGAGGAAGGAAGGGAGGGAGGGAGGAAGGGAGGAAGAAAGGAAGGAAGAGAGGAAGCTGGAAAGATAGCATGGTGTTCTCAGAGAAAACAGAGTTACGCTGTTAAAATTGCTTTATTTGTTTGCTTACTCGTGTATTTGTCTTCTGATGCTGAGAACAGGTACATAATGTTGGCATAATATAAGCAGTTCATATCTCTGCTGAGTCTGATTCTCATGCTGAAATTAACTAGGGCAGCTTTGAAAGCTGACTACCAGAGGACATGTACAGATTCATCTGGAACAGATGTCCTCTTTAGGTGCTTTCAATGGAATTTGTAAGATAAATGAAAATTTTTATACAGCACAAAAATTGCTGAAGACATCACAAAAAAGCACAGCTGTCTATCTTCCATACAATCAAGGGTACTAAAATACGTTAGAAAAATATATTCATAACTTATTTAACATATGACTTTAGACTCTGGTCATATTTCTAAATATACTACTGATTTACAAGCTTTCTTATGACATATTTACATATTCAACTCTGACCCATCAAAAAGGAAGTCTATTTGCAAAATCATGATTTTTGACATCCGTACATCACAGGATCTAAGTGGGTTACTGGGGAACCCACCAAAAACAGTTCATGAAAAAAAGTCTTCATTTTTATTTGTGTTGTAAAACATTTGCTTAGCAAATCCTCCAAAGTGCTGCTGAAGAGGATATATTTTGAAGGGACTCATCACGATATTTCATGAGAAATGAATCTTGCCATTGAAATCAGCATGACCCAATATTGGCAAGAAAACACTAAAGGAGAACAATTGGTGTGTATATGCTCTTTCTCCTAAAAAGAAATTACTTCTTTAGGTAAAATTCAAGTTATACTTTATGGACTCATATATTATGTGCTAATACTAAGTGCTAACATCTAATGAAAATGTAAAAATGAAGAAAACAAAAGGAAGAACAGCAAAAAAATAATATGAAATGAAACCACCTACTTTAGGAAGTTCTTAATTTTCCAGAGCTGAAAGATAGACATTAGAATCAAAATGCTTTACATTTAATAACAATTATGTTATGTTTTTGTGTTTTTCTAATAAAGAAATTAGAAAGGTTCAGAATACAACTAGGCATTGAGTTTTCAGGCCAATGCACATAATTTGCCAAACACAGCCTCAAGAGTCTGACCTGGAAGCTCCTACCTTCCTTGTCCAGAATTTTCAAAACTATCCCCACCACCTCTACAGGGATCAGAATGGGTCTTATGGATTTGCTTTTTTTTTTTTTTTTTTTTTTTTTTTTTTTTTTTTTTTTTGAGACAGGGTTTCTCTGTGTAGCCTTGGCTGTCCTGGACTCACTTTTGTAGACCAGACTGACCTCAAACTCACAGCGATCAGCCTGCCTCTGCCTCCTGAGTGCTGGGATTAAAGGCATGCACCACCACACCCAGCAAATTAGATTTGCCTTTTTTAAAATGAGCAAGGAGATGGCTCAGTAGGTGAGTGCTTGCCACTAAACTAAAGATCTGCATGCAGCTCCCCAGAGCCCATGGAAAGGCAGACTTGGCAGTGTATGACTGTAGCGCTCCTACAGCAGAAATGAGAGGCAGCGACAGGAGAAGGGGCAGGCACTTGCAGACCAGTTAGCCTGGTGCATGCAGTGGCAAACATTAGGAGACCCTCTCTTAAGCAACGTGCAAGGTAAGGTCAGACGCAGATGGTTGTCCTCTGACCTTCACATTTGTACCCTGGCACGTGAGTGCCTATACCCAAGCCTCACAAAAACACATACAAGATAAACAACAATGTGATTGTTTATCAACAAGATAAACAATATGGCTGAATGATCTAAACTTTAACAGCAGAACGGAAATGAGATAGATTCTGCAACATGGGGTCTCTTGGTCCTTGCTTCCCAGACCTTCTGAAGCCTATGAGTTTGTTTGTTTCTGTTTTATCGTAACAGCTTCACTGCTTGAAAACTTTTCTAGCTGAAGACAACCTCCATGATTAGACCTCAGTCCCTCATGAAGAAAAAAAAAAAAAAAAACCAAACCAACCAATACCATTTACATCTACATCACTCCATATCGAACTTTCCTGATTAGTGATGTAGAAATGAATAAAAGTCAGCCAGGTATCCTGAGGATACTTACAGAACCCTGGAGTATCTGGGGTAGCACCCAGGTCATACACAAACACACACAGACCTGCATAGCTCTCTATGGAAATTAGCAAGACTTCTCTCAAAGGTGTGTGCAACTACTAAAAGTAGTGGCATGTCCGTACTGCAGGCTTCAGGGGCAGAAAAAGCACATGCATAAAAGCCTTCTGCATAGGGTTTGCAGAAGGTTCAGGCCCCAATCTGCCACATTTAAAAGGGTTTATTCCCAAAGGATACACTATAGTGCATGGCTCACCTTCCAGCACCTTATAGGACTGCAATTACTCCTACATTATATCTGAAATCTTCTAATCCAAACCCAAATTATCTAGTTTAGTTGTTTGCCTTAACCCATGCCGAACAAATTATTTCCTTAGCTACCAATTACCTTAGGCTAAGTTGTGTGGCCAAGCAACAAAATTCTCTCCCGAGCCAAAAGCTATATGTAGACACACTAGGATTATGTTTGGTCTTGTCCTTTGGCAAGAGAACTCCTTGCAGGAGGACTGGGGCTCTGGGGCTCTCAAGCACTCTAACACTTCATCCAATTACCTTTGCTTCTTTGCTTTATTTTTTTTTTTTTCCAGAAAGCTGCTAATCCTCTAGGCTGAGATTTAGTGGTTAAAACAGTAGCTTCTGAAGCTGGACTGTGACTCTCTGAGAAAGTCTGATGTGGCAATGCCAGGAAAAACAAAAACCAAAAAAAAAAAAAAAAAGAAAAGAAAAACAAAACCCACATAGGATCACAAGACCATCAGCAGAAAAGTAACAAAGATTGGAGGCAACTACAGGTCAGAAGAAGTACTTTCGGGACTGCAAATTATAAAGTCACTCACACAACTCAGATCAGCCTTGCAGGCTTACCATCACTTGTGCCAGCTGATGACTCTCCCATGGTGCTTAGCTTTACTGGTCACTGTGATAGTGCCCTCATAGACTTTACTATGATGGGCTCAAAATTTGAAAGTGATATTACAGAACAATGGTTGAACTTGATCTTAGGTTCTTTGGATAATGACCAGCTCATGGAAAGACCAAAAGACCTTGCACAGATGTATGTATTTAGAATGAATTAACAATGCTTCTTTGTCCACTGACACCTAGGCAGCAACTGCAGGTCATTTCCAAAACCTGCATCCAGTAGAGCCAGGCAACTTTGTGTTCGGGCAACAGGTTGACCAAAACAAAAGTAATTAATCCCTCAACATCTGCCTTAAAGTTTCTGGAAGATGTGCATAGTTCCCTTCCATCAAGCACTCAGACATTAGAGTTATGGAAAGAGAACCAGCCTAGTGAGTTAATTGTGACTTTCTACAAATTGAGCTTTGGAGTATGAAGTAAACATTATCAAGAAATGATTGTGAGCTATTAATCATATTCCCCTAAAGGTAAACTGATTTTTATAAAGAGGAAGGAGGAGGAGGAGGAGAGGAGAAGGGAGGGGAGGAGAAGGGAGGGAAGGGAAGGGAAGGGAAGGGAAGGGAAGGGAAGGGAAGGGAAGGGAAGGGAAGAGAGACAAACAAATAGAGGGAGGGAAGTAAGGAGGGCGGGAAGGAGGGAGGGAGGGAAGGAGGGAGAGAAAGAGGGGGTAAACTATATTCCAGAAGAAGCATTGACATAGATAGTGAAATTTGCCAGTTTTTATATAATAGAAGGATACAGGATGTGTTGGTCTGTTCTAGGAAGCTTCTGTCCTGGCACTTTTTGGAATAAGATGTGTTGCATCTGAGGTTTCAGGAAAGGATGGCTGCAATGAGCATACTGTTTGTTTTCTTCTCCCACGGACGAGCCCATGGATTCCTATCTTTTATTCACATCTCTTCATCACTTTGAGGAACCGTTTCCCCCTTTTCCCACAAACCTTGAGATCACAGGCATGTGGAGGTGGGAGTACTAGAGGTGCTTGTTATGCATTAAAGCTGTAATTGGATCAGTGGGATCACAGTGTAGGCCCTACTAGCTTGATTTTGTCCTGTGAAGGAAGGACTGCCCAGAGAGGGAAGTTCCACCATAGTGTCTATGACTGCCTTGTTGAAGGCCAGGCTGTTCTTAAAACAAAAATAGGTAAGTAAATCAATCAATATATCACCTCTTTCCAGGGTTCAAAGTCTTTCTTGACACCCCATCCCTCCTCCTCTTCCTCCTGCTCAACTTCCTGAAAACAAGATTCTTCTGACAAGACAGGGATTTTCTTCTCAAAAGAAGTGTGCTGATAAAGCTATGCTGCCAGAAACAGCCAAAGAACAGGTGTTTTGTGCCTCATACTGTTTTCAACTGAAAGAGTGTGGTGACACACAGTTGTCACTCCAACACACAGGAAGATTGAGGCAGGAAGATCAGGTCCAAGCCAGTAGGCTACAGAGCAAATTCAAGGGTAGTCTAGGCCACATAAAAACCTGTCCCAAAAATTTCAAAGCAAAGCACCTCTCCAGTCTGTTGAATGATGTGGAGAAATGGAAGTCTTGGTCTTCTGTTAGTAGAAATCTCAAATGGAATGCCACTCTGGAAAACAATAAGAAAATTCAATGTCATAGAATTAAACACATTATCACCGTATGATGTGGACTCTCTGTTGCTGCAATAGTCTAAAGGTGAAAGCAACCAGTACCCAGTGCTGCATGAAAGCATACACAAAACTCAATATAAGTTCGATTTCTGAGCT
>NC_067145.1:60670192-60805333 GCF_903995435.1 Acomys russatus
TGTGTCCTGAGACACTGGGTTCAAGTCCGAGCTCTGCATAGAAGCAGGCATGGTGGCACATGCTTGTGATCCCAGAACTCCTGAGATGGAAGCAGAAGAATCAGAGATTTAAAGTTGTCCTGCATTACATAAGGTCTACATGAGATGGTGTCTCAAAATCAAACAACAGGCAAAGCCTAATTACAAATCACATTAAGAAATGTGGCATGGTTTCAATTTCTTCTGTACTGGTAAATATCTGTATTGTAAACTGTTATAGCCTGTACATTAGAATATATCTATATATGAGTGATGATGCTTTTTTAACTTTTTGTTTCAATTGATCATTAACATATAATTCTACGATGAACCATAGCAATGACATATTGACAGGTATACACTGGGTACTGAAAAACATCAAAATAATAGGCCTATCCATCCCTGGAAACATGCATCATCTTTCTAAGGCTATAGGAGAGAAGATTCTCTGGGGCACATTTAGAAAACTTTACATCATGCATGTGCATCTGTGCTGGTTAG
Source organism: Acomys russatus (assembly GCF_903995435.1). NCBI lineage: Eukaryota > Metazoa > Chordata > Mammalia > Rodentia > Muridae > Acomys > Acomys russatus. Next base: position 60,670,712 of record NC_067145.1, read on the forward strand.
CTTTATCACTAAGCCCATCTTTTTCTTTGTCACTTTATGCAGAGATGTTTACAAGCAAGCACCCAGTTTCATTATTTTCCCTATTTTCCCACAAACAGAAGTTTTATGTATTGAGTCACTACGTTTCTTGCTCCCCACAAGAGGTGAATCACATCCATCAAAGGTATTTATCCCAATACATTCTCTATCTCACAGCATTCGCTACCAAGGCAGTCTTTAGAAACTACAGACTTCATTAAGTTGGAGAGACAGTTCCATAGACCACCAAGCCTGCTAGAGAGTAGTCCAATGGTGGCTGCCTCGCACTGGAGAGGCTAGTTCTAATATCAACAAAAGAATACATCAGCAACAGGATATTGGAAACCAGCAAGAGTGAAGGAAAGCAGAAAAAAAAACAAAAAACAAAAAACAAAAACAGTGTTTCATCTTCTAAGTCTTTGTATCTGTGCTGGACCAGAAAATGCTGACCACGTATAGGCATATCTTTCAACTTCAAATAATGGGGTTGAAGAAGTCCTTCACAGAAGTGTATAGAGGTTTACATTTTAATTAAATCTAGATCTAGTCAAATTGACAACCAAGAAGAGCCCTCACAGTTGGTATGCCCCATAATTCAGAAATTCATTTATGTGTTTCTTTATTGTATAGGGTCTTACTATGTAGTCTAGAATGGCCTAGAACATGTGGCTCTCCCAACCTCCCAAGAACTTGGATTATAGACACGTGCTATCACACTGGTTCAGTCCTAGGCTTCTATTCTTAATCCTCTCCCTATTACCAAAGGGGATATCAATTTTAACTTGAGTGCATTTCTATACACTGGTTGCTTATAGGACCTTAATCATTATATGAATATATTTATTAATCAATATAAAATAATATATATATATATATATAGCACATTCTTAAAAGGAATTAGTTTAGCTGGATGTAAAATAAGCTTGAAAGCTCAAGTTAGGCCTGGTGACCTGAGAAACTTTATATCAAAACCATGAAATATTAAGACATGGGGCCACAGCTAAGTGATGGAGCTTTCCTCCAGTATGAGCGCAATGAGGGAGACATGGGGATAAATACCCAGTATTGGAGAAGAAGGAGATAAGGCGGGGACCTAGGTTACATGCACTGAGATCTTGACAATGCTGGAACAACCCCTTGATCTATACATCCTGTTGTCCGTTAGAGAAAGGCATAGTTCTGCTCTTTTCCCAGAGACTCCGACTCCACAGAAGGGCCTTCAGCACAGCTGTCCTGCTTCCAGTCACCACTAGGTTGTGTGACTCGGGGTCACTCATCTATCCTTAGTTCTCCTATGTTTTCTACCTTTTCTATTCAGAGCGAGATTCATCACACCTAATTTTCAGGTAGGTCCAAAGGTGCTTAGCATTGCCCAGAACCCCATATGAGTTCCCTGTTCTGGATCTAGTACAGATTCTGAGTTGTTAGCTTTGGGGTTGAGGGAACTTGGCAGAGGACCACATCATTCGGGGCTACTTTGGGAATCTGTCTGGCACTTGGTTACCGTCTGTTAAAATCCTCTAAACGACATAGAATCAGAAGCTGGATGAAATCACTCAAGCGTGGCTTGAAGCAAGGAGAAAAACAAGTCAAGAATTTAAAGACACTTGAACTTCTTTTTCAACAGATATATTTGACTCATTTGTATTTTAAAATATTGGCTTTTTTCTTCCTCTAAATTTTTTCAGGCAAAGATACATACTGTCTGTGGATACCATCTAAGTAAAAATGTGTTCTCCCTTTTAGAATGTGAACGTATAAGGCAATATGATGAGCCCTACCGAGACAGAAGAGGGAAGACGTCAACCATACAAATAGCCATGCTTAAAAAAAAAAAACAACTCACTAGCCTTAGGAAGCATAAGAAATCATGCTGTAGTGTTCCAAAAGATCAAAATATACACTATCAAACGAGAGCAAATACTCAAGATTTCTCTCTACTGTTGCACATTGTAATACCCTCAGCCAGTTCTGTCTACTGCTATGTAACAACCCACCCCCACACAGACTGACTTAAAATGAGGACATTTTATTATCTCAGTTTCCTACGTTCAGGAGACGCAGAGCAGCTAAACTGGGTGGAATGTTCCAGGAAGTCTGATGAGGTTCTGAAGAAGATGCCAGATGAGAATGCAGTCCACAAAAGGCCTGAAGTGTCCACAGGCACTGTGACTCACACCTAAACTGTACAGGAGGCCTTCTTGCCTCAGGGAGCCCCGGAGTCCTAAAACCATGGCTGCTGGCTGGTGAGTCATCCTGACTGACTGACCAGGAAGAAGCCACATGCCTTTCTGACCAGGTCTTGCAATGACACATCATCACTGTATCACATTCCACTTGGTGGAAGTGATTCCTGTGGGGTCCAGTCCACACACAAGCAAAGGTGTGTTAGAATACATAGTTAAGGGGAAAAAATCAAATATTGTATACATCCCTTATATCTGATAATGGATTGTGTCAAAAAAAAACTATCTCCCTTGCTTATTTTATTCCGGGTAATACAGATTCACTGCAGAGGTCTAAGCCACTCAAGGGTATTAAAAGGAGTCTTGGGACTAGAGTTGTAACACAGTTGGCAGAGAGCTTGTGTGTCACACACCAAGTCCTGGGATGGATTCTCAACAAAATGTAAGATGCTTATGGTAGTGCAGGCCAGTTCATCCCAGGATCTAGGAGGTAAAGGCAGGAGAATCAGAAATATTCAGAATTGATCCTCAGTGTCTTGTTTTGATTTCCTATTGCTGAGACAAAATATTTTCACAAACTCAACTTGGGGAATTGGTTTATTCAATCCATAGTTCCAGGTTATAGTCCACTGCTGTGAGGTGTCAGAGCTGCAGGCCCTTGGGAGGATGGTAGGTCATCCCGAGTCTACAGGAAAGAAGCAGAAGAGTGAATGCTTCGGTTCACATTCCTCTCTTCCCTTTTCCTCTTAGTCCAGAATTCGGGCCATGGAATGTTGGCACGCATCGCTGACAGGCCTCATGTCAAAGTGACGAAAACAGTCTCCTACAGGCATTTCCTAGGAAATTCTTGCTTCTGTCCCACTGACAATTAACACTAACTACCACAATGGGCTACCTAGTTCATCCCGAGGCTGTGGAGATGGATAATCCAGCAATGAATGTGCTTGCAGCAAAACCATGTGAGCCTTAAGTTTGGGTACTCAGAACTCACATAAACGTCAAGCATCTATAGCCCCAGTAGCAATGGTGGATGGAACAGAGACAGGAAGTGCCTGGAGCTTACTAGCCAAGCAAGTAGGCGGAGAGAAGAACCGAGGCAAATAAATAGACACTCCATGCCAATCTCTGGCTTTTATACATGAACACACACACACGCAATAAAAGCTGTTACAACAGCAGATACCATTGTCAATGAAGACTTGAAGTCTCTAGGACTAATGAAACTTTGAGAGAAATACTGGTTCCTGCAGCTATAAAGCTTTAAATGTGTGGGGAAAAGATTTGGAAAGTCAGTTTCTGTGAGAGAATTTGTTAAATGTACGAAGCTACATTTTGAAGGATCTGAGTATATCCTGCCAAACAGGGATTTCACTGGGTCAGAACGTGGGAAAGAAGTTGTATTATGATGTCACAGCCTGACTCAGATGCTTCTCAGCCCTCCTAAGGTGTCCTGAAACCATAGTTCAAAATTACTAAAGAGATGAGAAATATTACTGACGGAGATGTGCAACATGTTTGAGTGACATGGACGTAGTAGCGATGGTCTAGATAATTTTAGGGAAAGCTCTCTTGAGTGTTGTCCAAACAACTATGCACAATAGTCAGAACTGTCACCAGCAGAGCCATAGACCAACTGTGCTCAGGGTTGTGGCATTTCCTTTGTCTGCTCATGTAGGAAATCCCGAATCCAATCTCGTTTACAATAACAGCATTTATCAAAGTACCATGCACACTGTAAATATCTGTGCTTCTCTTAAACATCATGTTCTTTCACAGACGCCCCAAATTTCTATGCCTTTTACTTAGTCAAAAATGCTTAGAATGTACTTGAAAATAAATCAGTGCAATTCACTTTTTCTTTCCTACCTAGCAAGAAAAATTAGTAGGCTTATGCAATGTGTTTCTAGTTATCATCATAATCACCTAAATCTTCCTTTTCAGTATATACGTATATATATCACATACATATATATATATATATATAATATACAAATGGTTGCCTTTATGATTGAATTTGAGGTCTTCATTGCTTGTACATTAAGAAGGATAACTAATTTTCAGGAAACTACAGTTCTGACTCTTCTGTGAATATGAAGTACACGAGAGAGGTCTACGGATATGGCCCTTTGATGGAGCGTTTTCTTGGCATGCACGAGCTTCTAATCTGGTTCTACAAATAAATAGATAAATACATCACCCAAGGACAATTTTTCTGTGCAATGAAATTATTGGTGTCTGTACTATATACTTCTGAATAGAACTTGGTCCTTATGAGCCCGTGTGTATTCTTCTACTTCCAACCTGGACTGGAGACATAATTTAGGACAGAAAATGCATGGTAACCTTGGGAGCCTCCCCAGAGCATCAGAATATGAATCACCACCAGAGAGAGTAAGCTCATCACTAGGCCAGGTGGCCACAATGAGGAAATGTTAACAGAGAGGAGATGAGACAGAGACTGGGGCAGTTAGCTTGAACAGCAAAAGGGAGCTGCAGGTTCATGTAGTTAGGCACATCTCCAGACTAGGCCGAAACAGGGGACATGAGCCTGGTAAGCTACTCAAAAGCTAAAATCGCCCAAATCTATCTCTTTCTCTTTAATAGAGAAAATCTTTTTTAAAATTGTTAGTGTGTGGGAAGACATATTCTAAGGATCTAAGTGCTGGCACATGTATGTCCCACCCAGTACATGTGTGGAGCTATGAGGATAAGTTCTGGTGTCTGTCTTCACCTAGTAAGAGACAGAGTCCCCACTGTTGGGGATGCCAGGATGCCTGCTTTTGTGAATTCTCCATTTTTTACGATGGGTTCTGGGGATTAGAACTGGCACTGTCGTGCTTACAAAGTGAAGATTTTATCCAGAAATCTATACCCAGCTTGAATATTTACTATTTTTTTAAAAGATAATTTGTTTGTTGATTTAATGTATACAGGTGTTTTGCTAGCATGTATGTGTGTGCACCATGTGAGTGTCCATTGCCTGTGCAGCTCAGAAGGCAGCACTGGATCCCCTGGACTTATGGATGCTTGTGTGTGATCATGCGGACTGGAAACTGAATCATGTGGGCTGGAAACTGAGCCTGGGTCCCTTGCAAGAGCTGTAAGTATGAAAACCACATAGTCACGGGTTGCTGAATGATGTAGCTTCCTCTGCACCTAAAACACTGTCTTAGCTCTAAGTCCATGCATTTCCATATGTATGCATGTATTTATATGTGCGTGTGTGTGGAGTGTGTGCATGTGTGTAGATGGAGAGGGGGACAGATTTACAAGTGTATTTCTGTCCCTTACGTAATTAGTCTTTTGATACAGTTTTGTACTACAGCCTTTGTGAAGCACTTATCTGTCTAGATACTAACCCTAAAAATATCCTTAGTAATAATAATGGTGCCAATGCTGTCCTGCGGCACAGGACAGCACGCTGAGGTTCCTTAATCCAGGGTTGCCTCCGTGGCTTCTGTCCCGGTGTCAGTGTTTTCTTGCTTGTTTTTTAAAAAGGACATTTGCTTTGAGTGTGTTGCTCTGGGCTATTCTTCCACAGCAGAATCTTCTCTTGAAATTGAAAAAAAGCTTTAAAGGTGATCAATACGTGTTAGAGGGTCCTATGAGTACCTTCAGAATCAAATTGGACTTCTCTCTGGGCTCTCATCAGCTTCTGAGCTGGTCATCATGGGTGTCAGCTGACAGCTTCCATGATGAGGTCAGCCTCAAGCATCTGCCCTGAAAATGTCATAATTCAGACCTTTACTTCAATGCCATTCCCAGACTTGTGAGGAAGGCTATATGCACTATGTACCAAGTGACACTTCCTAGCACTGGGCTATATTACCACTGAAGTGAGACTATCTCCCGTGCATTTATTGACACATCTATGTTTACACTGTTACAGCAAAACCACTCTACATTAGTAAGAACTTAATTTACTCCGTGAGCAAAGTTATGTAACTAGCTATAAGGAATGCAAAGGCAATTTGCAAATATGAAATTGCTTTAAGGAGCAAATGTAGAGAATGATGCTATTAAGATTATCATCAAAATTCAATTAAATGCTCACCAGCTTTTAGTTATGAAAAGAGAAGACACACAAGCCTGAAATGCTAGCCAACTGTTAAATATTAATTAATGGAAATAATGTTTCCTGATTTAGCCCTGAAAGTTGGTAAAGCATTTCAAATAAATGTTGGCTGAAAGCAAATTTTAAAATTGCCCAGTGTTTCATTTGGCAAGTCTTAGGAACTTGAACTCTCACACATATTTACTGTTTAAGCTTCCTCCCAGCCCCCCTTTTTTTATTTAATGTGCAAAAAGTTCCCTTTTATTTTCTCTTGTTGAAAGAGTTACTTTCACCCAAATATGGCGTTAAAAATATAAACCATTTTAGAGTGGCTGTTGAAATTATTCACTCTTAGCCTAGAGCTAATTTTGGATTTTGGTTCCTAACAATATCATCTGGGAAAGTTTCAAGTGAAAATAGAATTGTAACACACACGTAAAAACTTTGTGATGTTTTCTAAGGAAAACCCTCATACATCAGGGGTGTTAGTTTAGTTTTCAGAAAACCTGTTTAGCCTAACAGTTGCCTATCACTATTCACATTGTAAACCCAAGTGTGTGTCTTAGAGAACTTTGAACATGCTCACTGGTTTCAAAGCAGGGCCATATCTGTGCGATGACATCACCTTCCACTCCCTTGTACTGGGAACTCACCGTTCTAGGAACTGGAAGTCTGGAGCTTGTGCCAAGGGGTTTCTCACCTGTGAGCACATTTCCCATAAGCCCTGTCAGACCTGCCTGGGCAGCTTATGGCTTTGGATGGTTATAGCCACCTCATTGCATCTGCCATGTTCTAGACTGGTCCTTCAGACTTGTTAAGACTACAGCCAATGTCACAGCAAATGACAGTCATGCCTGCAAGCCTGTCATTGATCCCACTTGATTGACCTGTCTCCTGGCAGTGAGAAAAGCACTGTGACTGCCTAAGAATAATCTAAACAGGCCAAGAAAAGAGACTCTGACCCGTGAGAGCAGGAAATTAGATGCTTAGGTTTTTTTTTTTCTGAGCACGAATGACCCAGCCAAAGGTCCTTTGTGCCAATCTCTCACCAAATTATCTGATCCTAGGCGGAGTGTCCCAAGGAGACGCAACGCACTCTAGAGCCTCAGTAGACCTCTGCAGTAAAGTGTCAAATGGTCCCCTTGTCTGCCTTACACTGTTGACATAGCTCAACAAAAAGACAACAAAAATTTGTAAATAGGATGCAGTGTGGCTGGCCCTGTAGCAGGATAGCCAGGCCTGCTGCTTCTTGACAGCGACTCTCACACTGGAGAACAGCAGTTGATAAAAAATCACCTCAAATATTTCAAAGATGTTAATTTTCAAATTAACATTGTGGTTACACTTTTTCTTTTTTCTTTCTTTCTTTCTTTCTTTTTTTTCTTTTTTGACTTTTATTAATTTATTTTAGTTTTATTCACTTTACATCCTGATCATAGCCTCCTTCCAGTCTTACCTTCCCTCTCTCTTCTCCCTATACCATCTCCCTGACTCCTCAGAAATGGGGATTCCCCCACCAACCCACCCCAGAAGATCAAGTCATATCAGGACTGAGCACATTCTCTTCCACTGAGGCCGTGCAAGGCAGCCCCACCAGATGGTAGTGAACGAAAAGCAAGCAACTGAGTCCATGTCAGGTACAGCCTCTGCTCCCCGTACTAAGCTGCCCATCAGCTACTTCTGTGTAGGGGCCTAGTTGAGCCCATGCATGGTACTTGATTGGTGCTTCAGTCTCCGTATGCTCCACTGGGTTCTGGTTAGTTGAGTATGTTGGTCTTTTTGTGGAGTTCTTGTCCTCTCTGGGTTCTTCTACCCTTCCCACCACTGTCCCACAAGGCTCCCTGTACTCTGCATAGTGTTTAGCTGTAAGCCTCAGCATCTGCTGGGGGGTGGAGCCAGTCAGAGGACAGCTATACTAAGCTTCCCTCTGCAAGCATAGCAGAGTATCATTAATAGTTTCAGGGGCTGGTTCTCTCCCATGGACTGGGTCTCAGGTTGGGCTAGGCTTTGGATGGACATTTCATCAATCTCTGTTCTAACTTTATCCCTATATATCTTATAGGCAGGGTAAATTTGGGGTAGAAGTTATTGACACATTGTAGTTTTAGGGGTTTGGTTTTGCTTGATTTGGTTTTTTGAGACAGGGTTTCTATGTGCAGCCTTGGCTACCCTGGACTCTCTTTGTAGACCAGGCCAGCCTCAGACTTACAGAGATCCACCTGCCTCTGCCTCCCCAAGTGCTGGCATTAAAGGCGTGTGCAACCAAGCCCGGTGTGGTTACACTTTTTTGACAGAATTCTTTAGCAAGTAAAAGGAGACACTCTTTTCTGGTATTAAAAAAGAAAAGAAAAGAAAGAACGAACAAAAAGAAGAAACAAAGAAAGAACATATAGACCATAACTAAAAACAGATAAGCACATGAAAGAAAATCATATACTGTATACATGGTCACCATCACACACAAGCACATACATGACAAAAACACAAATGTGGATATTGATACACAGAGGCACTCACATGTAATCATAGACATATATTTATAGATATGCACAGACCCACACCAATAAAAGCATATGTAAGTAGAGACCTCACAGACACACATAAGTAGATAAGTTTACACTGAAACCCACATAGAGACATATAGACCAATACAAGTCGATACATCACACACAGAGGTGCATATTCATACATACAAACTAACGCACGCAGACACAGGACATATACACAGAGAGATCTGTGAACATCTAAAGAGAGATGTTTTCTCTAAAAATTCACATTATTAGGTACATATGACTTTCTTTAATTTTGCAAGTAAAAAAGAAAAACCATTTCCTACGATGCTGCTTTGTTTAAAATGTCTTTTTAAGATTCTGAATGGAGGATGAGATCTTTTTCAAGTTCTTTCTGTCTTTTATTTTCTCATTGGTGGTATCTTTCACTGAGTAAACTTGGACAAAGAAGGTGGATGAGCCACTGGCCTGACACACCATGTGGAGCCTGCCCTTTTAGAGCGAGTCAACGCCAAAATAGACAGCAAAGGAAAACTAAATCCAGCTTGAACAATACTGGCCCTAAAATAGCCATGGGGTTTATGACCAGAGCAGCAGGAAAGGCTGCTGATCATCCGCCAGGATCGTTTCTTTTGGTTTGTCACTATTGAGTGAGGCAGAGTTCATGGAGCCCCTGTCAAACATACAAGTTCAGAACCCCAAAATCAGAGATGCTAATAATAGTGCCTGCTGTAGAGCTGTCTTCTTTGAAGGAACTAACGAGCCACATTCTCCTGTGATCTTGATGGGTTTAGAAGAGACAGATCCGGAAGGCCTGCTGGAGGTAAGCTCCCCACCAGCTTTTCCCCCCGTATGTCTTTTCTCCTTCATCCTTCACAACAATTCTGACATGTTGGTTTTGGTACTCTTGTGGTACACATGCGGAAACTGAGGCTTGGAGAGGAAGCTGACTTGCTTATCCATAATAACATAAGTTCTTTCTGACATTATAGGCATCTAAATGTGCCGGGCAGGAGAGAAACTGTCACCTTTGACAGTCTAAACTGAAGACAGGACACTAAAACTATGGATAATGTCATTTTCAGACCAACAGCAGAATCGTGAACAAAGGAGAAAGAGACCCCATGGAGTCCAGGATGCTGCAAAGCAGTTCAGAGGGAAACAGTTTAACTGCGAATGGGGAAGAACTCCAGGCAGCAAATGGATGGCAAACAAAGGCCACAGCAAGTAAGAGGGAAGGGAGGAGGCGAACATAGCTCTTTGCAGTGGTCCTGGCTGCCAGGGAGACATATTGACTGGATTTCCAGTTTATTGTGGATAAGCAGGCTTAAGACTAAAAGAGGTCTCACAGTACACTTTTCCAGGCTGAGCATTTAAGAAGTCTTTTGAATTCCTTATCTTAAAATGCAGGCAACAATCAATGGATGGTAAAGGTTAACTCTCTGGATGCAGAACCCTGACCACCAAAGAGAGAGCCTGGAGGGCTAGGACAAAGTGAAGATAATTACAGGCTTGAACTGGCTTTGTTTGAGGCAAAGCAGGAAATGAGTAGCCTGGTTGATACTCCACCTATAAACTCTTGGTAAATCAAAGTATTCTATGGTAGACTTTGCATTTCTTCCATTCTTCTGGGTCTAAGGTACAAACCACTTCTGAGTGCTGATCCATCCAAACAGATTGAAACCATGACACTTACCCAAACCTATTTCTCCATTTTCAGATAATGGGCACCTGATTGGGACTGATCCATGTCTGCTGCCATGGACAGATGGTGAGCTACCTCTTGAGGAAGGGGCTTTTCCCAATAAGGGTGTCTCCCTCCATTAGGAGAATGTGGGCCATATCCAAAGGTGTTGGAAGTTACATAGCAACAGTGGTGTTTATTAAACTGAAGCCTAGAAACCTATGAAGAAACCACAGGCCCACAGGATCTCCGAGCATGAGACTGACAGTTATGGTCGTCAGTGACTCAGACGTGGTCATATGCTACTCATCCAGAAAGCAACCCCTGCTCTAAACACATGAAAACAGCCATGCCCATTGTATTCATATTTTAAAACCTATGGCAAACATTTACTTAGCAATTCCACACTGCCTATCACTGCCTTAGACACTTATGGAGAACTTAGAACCATATTGAATGCAAATAAGATGTTAATTATTGCAACCAAACGATGCCTGTATCGTTAAACCGTGATGAATTTTTAAGATACACTGGAGGGGGAGAGAGAGTCATAATACAATTCTCTATGAGGGTTTTGAAAGCGTGATCATTAAGATCCGTCTGCTCCTGTGTTACAGGCAATAAGATTTTTAAAACTGGAACAAAAGCATAGGTCTTCTGATCTAAGGTCCCTTGTGCAACAGAAAAGTCCTGTTCTAATAGGATGGATTTCGGTTTTGGTTTTTGGATTTGTTTTTTGTTTTTAATCCTGACTCTAGGGGGAATGCCCCTTCCCTATGAGTCACCAGGATGGCTTCTTTCAGGTAAAGCCTAGAAGATTCCTAAAATGCTGGACATTTTATTAAGAGTCATACTGAGCTAACAGGATGGTATTAAAGGGGTCTGATAAGAAGTGTAAGCCCTGCTTCTCCTCCCCTCTGCGGGGATGTTGGCTGAGCCCTGGGCAATGTTCCCTGGGCAACAGAAGCAGGCTCCGTGGTTTGGAATCTGCAACTGCTGAACAACACCAATTTGGAAAAACAGTAGCACGAAGACAATAGATAGCCATCTCATCTTGAAGACATGACTCAGGCAGTGAGTCATCTATAATCAGCTTGGTGGGTCTCTGGGGGCCCAAGCTCTCAACTCCGAGAACACGGGGCGGGGGTGGGGTGGGTGTGCTGAGTGCTCACCAAGTAAGCAACGCCAACTCTCTTTTGTGATTCTAGGAAAGGAATCTTAGAACCTTTCATGAAGAAATCAGAGAGCAGTGTGGCTGCTCTCTGCAAGTGGAGTAGAAGTGGGAGGGATTAAGTCGTCACTCCCGCAAAGCCAGGCAATTTCCAGGCCTTCTCATTCTCGTTCTGGTATTTTCTGGCACTGGAGCCTAGAGCTCAACATTTGGGTAAACAGTTCACTCAGGGGTGAACACCTTGGTGACTTGAGTAAATGATGAATTCCTAAAACAGAATGATAGTGTCATCAGTGTGACTGTGTACAGCCGGGCAAGCACTTAGCTTCCCTCCTGTTAGTGACAGTGTAAAAACTACACAAACACCAGCCAGAGCCAAAATGGCACACTGAAAGTTCCCTTTTTTGTTATTAAAACAATGAGTGTGCTTTCCTTAAGAACCTTCTAGCAACATGTACAAATAAAGCCACACACAGTGACAAACTGTGCTGCTTGGAGTTGAGCTGATGACATTCTTGTTATTGAAACAGGAAATGACTCAGCCTCAGCCAGACCAGAGAGGATCATATATTTTATTCTGTTTTGTTGGCTCATTTGAGAGAAAGAAAAAAGAAAAAGAAAAGCCACCACAAAGCAACCATGCTCATTTTCTTAAATAATATATTTTCTTTGGAGAGAAAAAAAAAAAAAGTGAAGTGGAGGTTAAAGTTTTCAGATTTTTAATTTATGCATTCTAGCAAATAAGAAACAATTCCTTGAAAAGCAATTATTAAAATTTTGCAAAATAGGTTTCTCACGAGTGTTAGGGCCAAATGACAGTTTTAAGTTACAGAAGATAGGTTTAATATTTTTTAAGAGGACGGGTGATTGTATTGGAGTCCAGCTAGAAAACCTGTCAGCACCAAACACTAACATTTCTGCAGTTAGCTGAAAACTGTTCTGTTTAAATCAGCTTTAAAAAAAAATAGTTTTATGTTTATTGTGTGTTAATTGGTGTTTTGACTGCATGTATGTCTGTGTAAGGATATCAGAAGGGCCTGGAACTGGGAGTTACTGATAGCTGTGAGCTGCCATATTGGTGCTGGGAATTGAACCCAGATCCTCTGAAGGAGCCAGTGTTCTTAACCACTGAGCCATCTCTTCAGCCCCTAGATAAACTGTAAAAATTATTTTAATTAAAATATATCACTGCTCTTCTTTCTTTTCCTCCCTCCATTCATTTTCAGATTGATAGCCTTTTTTGGTTATTATTGTTGTTTCATATGCCCATGTGTGTGCACAGATAATACATAAGAACACACTTAGATAAACACATAAGAACACACTTAGATAAACACATAAGTACACACTTAGATAAACACATAAGTACACACTTAGATAAACTTTTTTAGCGCATTACAAAGTGCTACAGTCTTACTAACATCTTGATTTTCAAAAAATTATCACCAGGGCTAATCTGAAGTTCATCTTTGTTAAAACTCTGGAGCTGTGATAATTGGTGATCAAACTGAAACCAACAAATAACTGAACCTGGATTAAACAGTTTATAAATGTTTACATAAATAACTGAAACATCTAACGCACCAACACTAATAATAACTAAGACAATGGTTTTAGAAACAACATTTTTTATCTCTGGAAGACGCTTAAGTAGAAAACTATCTTCTGCAACCAGTAATTAGCAATTAGTAACTAATTCACCCATCCAGAGCTCAGATGACTCAAACAGAAAGGCGTTCTGGTCTCTGGCCTTAGACGTGTGACATCTCGTGCCAATTACTTACTGGCTTTCTTGGCCAGATAAATCCCCAGCTGATACATTATTTTTCTTTGCAAGGTGACTGTTGGCCGTTTGTATGCTGTGCTAGAACGCGAAACCACAGTAGATCACGGCTTTGGCCTCTTTGTACATGCGAACCAAGGAGCCTTCTCAAGGCAGCCAATGGGTCAGACTCAAGCTCAAACTCATGGTACACAGCGCTGGCTCCCTTTTCTCCATCAGCTCAAGGAAAGCTCTGGGCTTGAAAAAAGAAAGAAATTCTTTCCCCCTCCTTAAATCTCAGAATGAATAGTTTCCATCTGTAATTGTTAGTTTTGTATTTTTAAATAGTGAACTATGAAACAGAATGTGTCATTATCTGTGAAGTGATTCAGGCATTTGCTATGTGCGGCTCTGTCCGTGGAACCACAGCACAGTCGGTTTCCTCTGGGGGGCGGGGCAGCACTTGGGGGGCGGGGCAGCACTTAGGGGGCGGGGCAGCACTTGGGGGGCGGGGCAGCACTTGTAAAGACAGTTCCCGTTTTTGTTATTGTTGTTCTTTCAGCTCTCTCCTCCCCATTGCTAGTTATCAGCTGTCTCCATGCTCTGCATAGATCTAATTTAGGTATTAAAAAAAAAAAAAAAAACTCTAGTCATTATCCTGGATTGGCAGCTATGCAAACACATGTGGTTTCAACCCTTTCTTTTAAATCTGAGACCGATTATTTCTAGAAATGTGTAAAAATTTGACTTTCCTAAAGTGTGGTTTGTGATGCCTATGAGCCTATTCAGGAAAACCACAGTTCCTGACATGTCTTCTCTGTCATTTTCCCTAAGACAAGAAGAGCCCTTTGCAATTTTAGATATTTGAGATGACAGCTGTTTCAAAGTCCGATGCTTTCTTGGGCTCTGCCGTTAAATGTTTTACCTTGGCGGTTGAAGAAAGTATCTAGCTGCCCCTCCATCTGGCCAGGGCTTCTCGACTCTTAAAACTGGCTTGTGATAACTCATCAGAGAAACTGACGTCATTGTGGTGAGGTGCTCAGTTCACAGAGGGTCAATCACATCTTAACATTTTCATGCTGCCATGACAACATATTAGGTTTTTTTAAGTATCCTTTTTGGATGCACAGCATCAGGCAGTTGTATGATTTACCTCCTACCTCCTAATAAGACCCCGCATCTGAACAGGGTAACCTTTGTAAGTAGTTATAAATATTATAGCAACAAGGGGATTTTCTTTCAAATGCACAGTGTCTGAGAAATTTCAGATATATATATATATATATATATATTTTTTTTTTTTTTTCTAGTGCTTCAGTCCATCAGCGTAATCTCTGGAAGCAGTCTAAGGACATAGCCTGTGTTAACGAATTGGTTAGTCACAATAATATAATGCTTTATTTGAAAAGTAAATACAAAGACTTTCCTTAACCTCATAATTTACCCTTATTCAGCTATAGTTTCCAACATCCCATAGACTGCATTGCCGGCAGAGCCAACAGTCTCTTCAATGCCCATGTGTCTCCGTGTGTATCTCTGTGTGTATGTGTCAGTAAAGGATATCTGTATGTGACATCAGGTAGGATAAGCAAGGCCCTCAAAAGACAATCTGGGGAACTGTAGTAAGCATAATCCTGCAACGACAGTCCTAGACAAGTAGGGCCAAGAAATTACCAGTGCTGAGAGGGGAACTTTGGTATATTCCTACGGTTGTCAATCGTCTGAAGGACAATAGATTGCCTGCTATATCTCTAACAAAGAAGACCCATAAATGTAAAAGAATGAAGAGTGACGCAATGCCCAGTCTTTGAATACTGTCCCTGCTTCCTTTCTCCCATGCCCCTTACTGTCATTTGTCATCAATGTAAGGGAAAAAATATCCAAGGGATCTTCCTGTGAAGTAAGTCTGCATTTGCCACTGTCCTTTTTTAATCTTCTGTTTTCACCCCAATTCCCACCATGTGTGTGTGTGGGGGGGGTGTGGTTTGTGTGTGCAAGTGTATGTGGTATGTGTGTATGTGCGTGTAGTTTGTGTGTGCGTGTGTGGTGTGTGTGTGGTGTGTGTGTGTGGTGTGTGTGTGTGCTGTGTGTGTGTGTGTGTGGTGTGTGTGTGTGTGTGTGTGTGGTGTGTGTGTGGTGTGTGTGTGTGTGTGTGTGTGGTGTGTGTGGTGTGTGTGTGTGTGTGTGTGTGTGTGTGTGTGTGTGTGTGCACTACTTTAATACAGTGTCTTTCGTTGACCTTGGATTTTTCGTTGACCTCCCATTTTTGGTTATGCTGGCTGATCAGCAAGTTCTCCAGATCCACTTGTGTCTGCCTAACAATGCTGAGGACCCAGAAACAAACAGCCACACCTATCCTTTAATACAGGTGCTAGAGATTCAAAAATAAAATCCTCATGCTTGCAGAGAAAGCTCTTAGGCACCGAGCAATCTCTGTAGCCTGCTTTGTGTGCCCCACCCTATAAGACTTCTCTATTTAGTAGAATGTCTATGATTAGCTAAGTCATCTTAGTATCCCACTTAATCCTCTAGCAATTGTATCGGGTAAGCACATCTTTACCAGAAACCCAGAAATATGAAAAAC
This sequence comes from Acomys russatus, assembly GCF_903995435.1. Classification (NCBI taxonomy): domain Eukaryota; kingdom Metazoa; phylum Chordata; class Mammalia; order Rodentia; family Muridae; genus Acomys; species Acomys russatus. The sequence continues at coordinate 60,686,681 of NC_067145.1, forward strand.
TGGGTCTGTATTAAGGCAGCTGGTTAAATCAGGATTAGCCACCAAAACCATGTTTATCTCCTTTTGATGATACCAAATGACATTAAATAACGACACTGGTTTGAAAATCTTGTGTTTAAGCTCCATGTACAAAATGGATTAGGCAGGAGGGTGCTCAACCCAAGACCATGTATACTAGTCTTTGAGTTCTTTTACAATAACTAAGAAATGCTGACATCACTCAGTCCATTCCTATGAAATTCTTTCTGAGGAATGAGTCTAAATCTATCATTTCAGACATGCCAAGGAATCCTGGGAAGATAAAGAGGATCAAATGACTCCCTATCAGATTAACTCCTAGAATGCAAACTTTGCCTCTGATGTGGGGATGAGCACACACTTTCGGGTTGACAGCGCTTCCCTCAGATGTGGGATGGAGAACTACAAAGGCGCCCTGTTGGAGCTCAGTGACAATGAGAGGAGTAGGATCATTCAGGGCATGTTCCAGCAATGTATTCCCAGGACCCAACTTCTACTTGGTCTGTTTACCCAAACTTTGCATAGGAAGTAAATCTTGGAGGATATTTTAGGAAGAGTGTGCCAGCCATTCTGGGAGACTGAATCTTCTAGAAGCGTCCCTGTGTGGATTGGGATGTCCTCTGCTCTTATTAGATCAACAAAACTGTAAAGAAGAGTAGGGTAAAAAATGCAGAAGAGATGAAGGGGCTTTAAAGTTCTTTGGACTCCCCACCTCAGGTCAGGGGTGTTGGCTAAGTCTCTTAATTCAGACCCATGGGTAACTATAATACATTAAAACAACAACAACAAAATGCTTCCAAACAAAACGTTTTAGAGAATATTTCTTCTAAGCAGTCACATTCATGTCTTCATAGATTCCTTTAAGTCTGTAGTTGAAGTTCCTACCAATCAACCAAAGTAGCACACCATTTACTCATAAGTACCAGGTGGATATGAAATCCTTAATAACTGTCTTTTCAAGTAAAAGGCAAAAGAGGAAGTTTTTCTTTTAATCACTTGATGTTACATCCTGCACACACTTCCTGCCAGATAATAGCATGCCTCGATTTCATCTGACACCTCACATTTTGTTTTACACCAATGCCACCCCATCTAAAAGAGAATTCATATTGCTGTGTCTCAGGTGTCATGCTCAGGATCTCTGCCCATCATAATTTCCCATCCTGTGGCCCATGACATGTCCTCAGCCAAGGCATTACTGATTTACACACGCACACTCCTCCTCACATATATGTAGCCGTGTGCAAGCTTTGGATGTTCTTTTTCCCCAGAGGTACAAGTCAATATTTATTATATAATAAAATATGCTTTCCTTTTAATACTCCTGATGGCTTTACATAAGAGAAACAGGCATACATGCAGGTAGAAATGTGTTACCAAATAGATGCCTCAGACTTCTGAGTCATCTGATTATGCTTATGTTTCGTGGAAACAAGAAGGTTGCATTGAAGGAGATAAGATCTTTTGAACTGAGCAAGGTTGAATATCTGTTTAATTCAGGTGAAAACATTTTTGTTCCAAGAACAGCATCACAAAAATTTAGCTCATATATGTTTTTCAAAAACATTAATGTAATCCCAACGAGCCCAGGAAAGTCATTTCAGGTTTTTCTTAAAATGTTAACCATAGCTAAAAATTGTCTTTTTCATTCTTTTTATTTCTTGTTATTTCTCTCATATTCCATAATGTTATTTTCTGTTTGGTTTTCTTTTCTTTCATTTAGGCCTAACCAGGCCTTTAAAACCAAGTAACAATAAAATTGATGTCCAAGAAAAAAAAAAGCTGTCTATCATTCACACAATAAAACAAAAACCACAAATACATAGTTAAATTCTGGGAGTTTTGAACTTATTTTTAAGTGAAATTCAATTTTTAAAAATTTATTCCTCAAGAGCCGAACGGTGATTTTTGTGACCCTCCTTTCTAGCTTCTATTGTAATAAAAATACATCATTCTAGAAGGAATAAATAACAGAGATAAAAATAAGGGCTCTTCAACAAACACCAGCTTTCACCAAGTTCTAGAGAGCAGAGTGTGGGCTATAATGGATCGCACAAGGTGAGCAGGCAAGTCTGTCACCTGGAAGCCCATGAAAGTCAGCATCCTGGGGCCAGTGAAGCGGTCCAGCTGTCTGCAAAGGTGCTCGCAGCCAAACCTGATAAGCTGCAAACTGTCTTTTGATTTCAGAAGTGTTGAGGCATATTTGTGCACCCCTCCCCCACTAAATAAATATAATAAAACCTTAAAAATATAAATTCTGTTTGTGGGCAGAAAGAAGTGCTGGAATCACTGAACCATCTCTCTACCTCTGGGTTGTTTGTTTTGTTTTTTTGTTTGTTTGTTTTTTTAAAGTATATTGAACATTTGTACCTGCTTAACACGTGGGAGCCATTTGCTGTATTTCCTATCATAGAATTTAATTTCCTTGGAAAATTCCCAGTGATTGCTAACTTTTTACAAGACACTATTGGTATTTTTATTACTAATTATTATTTAGAACATATTAAAATAAGACAAAAAAGTACTCACCAACAAACACAACTATACCTTATTAATTTACCAGGGCATGCCTCAATCTTCCTTGAAAATTACAATCTTCCATTCTTTTACTCAATGGAATATCTTTTTTTTTTTTTTTTTTTTAACAATTTAGAAGTCTATCATGACATTGTCTTGGTCTTCATTGTGCATGACCGCATTCATACCTTCTGCCTACAAGATCTTGCCATAAACAACCACATGATTCTGGTACCAAGAACTATTTAATGCAATGTTATTCATACATATTATATTAAGTATAACAGGCCAAGAACTAACCCTCTCTCAAAATATCCATATCAAATCTCTGGATCTTGTGGTATTTATTACAGCAGCCATAAAAATTAATTAATATACTACATATAAATATTAACTTTATTTTCTAATTCTGGTGTTTAAAATATACATAACACAGTTGAATTAATTTTACAGATATGGACATTAAAGCAAGCTCAAAAACAAAACAAAATGCAATACAAGAAAACAAAACAAACAAACTAAGAAACAAGAACTTAAGAACTCTACAGTGTTAAATCAGATTTCAAAAGTGGCTCATTGTAAATAATGAGATCCCTCCAAGATCAAGAAAGCCCAAGTAAAAAGACTAGCATCTCTCTCTCTCTCTCTCTCTCTCTCTCTCTCTCTCTCTCTCTCTCTCTCTCTCTCTCTCTCTGTCCCTCATCTCTCCCTCACCCCTACATCTATCCTTCTCTCTCCCTCCCACCCGGTCTCCCTTCCCCCCTCACACTCCCTCTACATCCATCCTCTCTCTCCCTTTCTCCCCTCCCTCCCTTCCTCCTTCCCTCCCTCCCTCCAATCTCAATTCTGGCCTGCAAAGCCAGGAGATTCACAGAAATTGTACCAGCTGGACCCAGTGCTGTTATAGGATTGTAATACCTGGGAGACTGAGACAGTAGGATCACAAGATCAAGACCGTCCTAGAGTTCAAGGTGAGTTCAAGGCCAGCCTGAGCAATTTTGTGAGTTGCTGTGCCAAAAACGTTAAAGTTGAGCTGTGGGTACCATGGATATGGCCCAGTGGGACAGTACTTTTCTAAAGCATTCAATTCCCTGGGCTAAAAAAGAGAAGAAAGGGGAGGGGAGGGGAGAGAAGAGGAGGGGAGGGGATGGGAGGAAAGTGAATGGAAGGAAAGCAAAGGGAAGTGAAGGGATGGGAAGTAAAAAGAAAGAGGGAAAGGGGGAGGGAAGGAGAGGGGAGAGGAGGAGAGGAGAGTGGGGGGGGGCGGTGAGTAGACCTCATCTGCATTATTATCCCACTCAGTAGGAAACAGACTTGTGGGTAGTAGGTGCCTTAATTAGGCTCAGTGGCCTTCAGCTTTAGAACAGAGAGCCAGAGCTGAGGAAGCGAGGTGACTGCAGCGTGGCCTCCTCTGTTTCTTGTTTTATGTTTTCCCCAGCATTTCACAAAGAACATTTTCAAATGTACTGAGAAGTATGAGGACGACCACTGTCACGGTTCTTCAGTCACTCTCTTCGTCCTCACCACACACCCACTGGTCTCCAGTCTCTCTATCCACCGTACATCCTCTTCCCTCTCTTTTTATCCTTTTTCCCTCTTACTATTTCTGAATTTCTTCTCACCTTTGTTTCTCTTTGATGTTTCGAGACAGGGTCTTTATCTGCAGCTACAGCTATCTCAGAACTTGCCCAAGCAGCCCACAAATGTGTAGCAACCCTCTTTATTGTCACCACACCTGGCATGTTTTCTGAATTCTTTTGTTTAAAAACATTGTGTGTATGTGTTGGAAGGGATGTCCATGTATGTTTACATCTACGCAAAGGTCAGAGGTCAACTTTTAGTGCCTTTCTTAAGTCACTCAGGGTTATTATTTGAGACAGGGTCTCTCACCGAATCTAGGGGCTCACCTAGGATGTTACACTAGTTGGCTAGTAAGCACCAATGATCCTTCTCTTCTACCCCACTGGACAAGTCACAACAAGTGGTCTTCATACATACGTGCATGCTTGGGGTCCGAACGTGGGTCTTTACAGTTGTACAGCAGACCCTCTTCCCAGCCCTTCCTTCTGAATGTCAAAACACAGTCCCTTTAAACATAGCACCTGACACCTCGTCAGTCAGACTTCCGTCTACGGTCATCATAGTTCTATGGGGGTAGGTACACATTTGCAGAAAATTAAATGCACAGGCCTTGAGTGTGCCAGTCAACTGATGGGGACACATGCAACTGTCTGTGCAAATAGAGCTCCATCCAGACCTAGAGCAAGTGCCCTCAGGCCCATTCCAAGTCACCTGGCAGCTCATTCCCGTAAGCATGAGTTGTGTCTCTTGTAGACTTGGGCTTTGGGTTTTGTAGGAAGGAATCACATACACAAAGCTTCTTTTTCTGATGTTTCTGGAATATTCTAAGAATCATCTCATAGCATGGCTGCCTATGTTTTCTGGGATGCTCAGCACCATATTCTGTAGTACCATCTGATCCTGTCATGGACTCACTGTGGCTGCTTTTTCTTTTCTTTTCTTTTTTTTTTATTTAATTATTATTTATGAGTAAATTTCTACGAACAATATTATCCTCCTTAGGGACATATTGATTAAGTTCTTCGGATTAAATTCTTGAAAGATGAAAATGCCTAATGAGAAACTAACTGCACATTCCATTTGATCGAAAATGACCAGACCTTTTCCAAAGAGACAGCAGGATATTTATACTCACTAATGGCACGGGAAAGTACCAGCCAGTCACAAAACACTTTTCCCAACTTTGGTGATGTTTACACTCTTCCTTTAACCAATCCAGTAGGTTTTTGTGGCATAATTCCCAGATTAGAAATGCCATTGACCACTTTGTCTTTTAAGTTCAGTGAAGTATATTGTCAGATATTTTGACTACTTTCTATATGTAGTTTATATTTTTACTAGCAATGTCTTGTGTATGTCCTTGGCACTTGTTCAATTTTAAATGCACATATTAAGAATATTTTCCTCTCAATAGACTTATCTATTTACTTCTATTGCCTTCTGATAAAGTTTCAATTTTTGATGAAATCTAAAGACATTAAAATTTATTTTCTTGGTGCTGTTTTCTGTTTCCACCCAAAGAGGTATTGTCTATGCTCCACATCCCAGTAATTATTTCTGTTTGCCTTACTCTTCAGGAAGATTATGATTTAATCATGTTCATTTATTCTGAAATGTGTCTTCAATATGTCTATGGTATGAGGTAGGTGTTGTTCTTTCTCCTCCTTATACTCCCCGCCCCCCCCACCCCCGCCTCACACTTTCCTCAGGATGATTTTTAACCTGTTATGTTTTCAGGAGTTCACCCATCATTACTTGAGGACTCCCCCTGCCCCTCCCCCCTCTTTCCGCCCTGCTGCTGCCCTGTGTTGAGTTGTTGAAGCTCCACTCTTAACAACTGAAGAAAGTTACAGAAGAAAGCCATTCCCACCCTGAAAACAAGACAGAGGAGGGTAGTCTATACACTTTTCTTGAACTTTCTGAACGTTGCTGGTGAGAAAGCCTTTATATGACATGACTCTGGAAGAGGCTAAGACACCAAGAGAAAGTGACTTTGACAAAGTGGGAGGAAATAGCCACCACAGACAGAAACAGTGAACAGTACAAGCGTGCATTAAGAGCTGTGCTTGGGCTAGTGTGGATAAATGGGATTGCGCTATCACATTCCTGATCTTCACAGGCCTTCACCTGGTGCTCATGAGGAATGGGGAGGGTAGACCAGGTGGTGGACCACAAGGCCTTCCATTACATTTGTAGAATCTTTTCTCAAAGGAAGTGCTTCTTCAGTGGTGGTGGACAGCAGGATCTCTCTTAAGTCTAAGTTCTATAAACCAGGAAGCAGTTTGTTTGCCTGGCCAGAGGAGAACAGAGTCACTTCCAATGTCACCTCTGCAAGACAGCCAAGTATTCAATCAGAAAGAGGTACAAAAGGTCAGGAAGGTCCAGCCCCAAAGCCCACATGCAGAGATGACTTCAAACCACATCTAAAGATGTACCCCTATGCCCCTATGAGCCTGCTCTCTCTTCTGTGTTCCACCCTGCCTCCAGCTACAATAAGTATGCAGGGATTGGGGAACTGTGAGCTAGACATACACTGGAAGAGGAGAGCAAGCCAAGGCAGTTATCCAGGACCCCCTCATAAACAGGCAGCCACAGTTAAGAGTCTCTTGTGGAGTGAATGCTTTAAATGTCTCATCTTATTATTGTTTTCTCAAACAGGGTTACTAAGGCTAATATTATATTCACATATATATATACATATTGTCATACAGACAAATGTATACTGAGAGATCATGCGGATAGACATGCAGACAGATATGAACACATAAGCAAATGCACACAAATAGACCTACACACATGCATATATACGTAAACACACACACACACTCCATTGCTAACACTCCAGCCATTGCAATCATTGAATGAACATAGAACACTCATATGGTAACAAGTTAAGTTGAACTTGTACTGAAAAGCACCAGTAAGGCATTTCCTTCAGTAGCAATCTCAGTACTAGCACTTATTTTAAAGAGTGAAAGTTTTAAATTTCAACAGATAAAACATTGGTGAAACTTTATCCAAAACATCAAGTAGTAAGTGAACTTTCGTTTTTCATTTTCAATGGAAAATTCATTATGTTTTTCGAGGGAAATACATGAAGAAAAGGCAACTCGTGCCTCTGAATAGAACTACCTGCAAATGAGATGGCAGATGAAGAGGACCATTTTAACTCAAAGCAACTATCCTGCAGCAGCTCATAAGTACTTTGTAAAATGGCATTTTACAGCAACTCAAGGAAACAGTTGAATGAAATGTTAATTGATCCTCGCTGGGAGAGGTAATGTATTGTTAAAGATGTCCCAAACAAACAAAACTGGCTTCTTGACCAACTGCGGAAATATTTATTGCCAATATAATTAGGAGGCAGTATTACAATTACCTCTGACCAGATTTGTAAGACTCCTTTTGAATTCTCTAGAACAAGAAAATTAAAACCAAGTTACCCTCTACTGATCTCTAAACTGAAAGCTCGGTCGAATTACAAACCTCACTTTAAACCATTGGTTTTGCCACTAAATGCAACAAAGAGAACCGGTGGTGAGAAAGGCAGGAGTGTAACCTGGAAGCCAGAGGGGAGGCCAAACAAAAGTGGAGAAGGACGTGGAGGCGGCGGGTGTGCAAGAGCCCAGGAGTCCCAGGGAGGCAGTCCCTCTGCGGTGAGGAATATGACACTACAGACTGCTTTGTGGGAGAGGTGAGTCGATGAGGGTGGGTGAGTAGAGCATCGCCCAAGTAGTCTGCCACTGCTGGTAGGGGAGCAAGGAGGGGAGAGCAGGAATCTTCAGCTTGTGTCAGGAGAATGAGCTTTTCCTGGAGTTACTGCAGAGCCAGCCCCAGGCCCAAACTGTTGTCTTATTTGCTGTGTGATCTGCAGAGCTGATTTCGTTTTACGGCCTCATCTGTCATAAATATCAAGAGCATATTGAAAGTGGAGAGCTGTTCAAAGAGTGAATATCGCCTTCAACTTACTACTTGAACAGACCAGGGAGTTTGTTTGCTTTGTGTTTTTTTTTTGTTTGTTTGTTTGTTTTTTTTCCGAGACCGGGGTTTCTCTGGGTAGCCCTGGTTGTCCTGGACTCCTTCTATAGACCAGGCTGGCCTCACATTGACCCACCTGCCTCTGTCTCCCCAGTGCTGGGACTAAAGGCATGCACCCCTATGCCCAGCCAGGCCAGGGATTTTAACACATTCTTCTGTTTTACAAACATGTAGACCCTTCTTCACAAACCTCCACCGTGTGCTCCCAAAATAGGTGGGCAAGGAAGCCGACTACGAGGGCCTCCGCTCACATTGCCAGAACCTTCTCTCAAAAGAAACAATGCTGTTGTTGAAAGGCAGGATCCCGTGTTAAATCTAAGTCCTATCAACAGGAGTCAGTTTCCATGCCTGAGCAGAGGAGAAGAAATGCACTTTCAATGGCCGCCATTCCTTTGGTACACACAAGAAAGCCCAGCTGCTCAGGGGGATGGGGCTGAGGGGCTTTGAAGTCCCAGTCCCAGAGCCCACATGCACTGAGTTGATCTAAGATCGCGTTTGACACATACCCTCCTGCCCCTAGGAGGCAGCTTTCTTCTCTGCTCCCCACCCTACCTCCACCCACAACAGGTATGTAGGAATTGGCTAATTCGTGCACAGAGAGATACACTGGGAAATGAGCACGAAAACAGGCACCCAGCACCAGCTTGGTAAACAAAGGCAGCCTCAGCCAAGAATCCCTTGTACAATGGCTCAGGGGATTGAACTCTGAGCTTTGTGATTGCTAGGTAAACACACTGCCTCCACCAGTCTCCTCAACCACTTTCTTATTTCTTTTCTTCTCTTTTCTTTTCTTAAGTTGTTTAGGATACTGGAAACAGTCTTATCAAGGGTCCCAGGCTAAGCCTGAATTGACTCAGTAGCCGAGGCAAACCTTGAGCTTGCAATCCCCTTGCCCCAGTCTCTCAAACAGCAGAGATTCTAAGGTTATTATCATCATCAGGCCTGATTAAGCTCCTCCCCCTCCCTCTCCCATCCCCCCCTTTCAGACACAGTGACCAAGGGCAAACCTATAACATGGACATGCAGAGTTTAAAGTTCATATTTTTCTTCCGCTCCATACTTCCCCATCTGAATGCCTCTGACCTTTTGTGACTCTGCTAGTCTTCTTAAAATCAAGCACCATCTGTATTCCTTATATTTCATGGATAGCCTTTCTTCCGTATAAAGCCAAGGGTACTTTCCTTTTAAATAGTTAAATGCTCTGGAGTGAGAGCGCCTTTCATTCAAAACATCTTTGGAGCCCTGACCCCTTTCCTCAACTGTGACGTGGACTTTTGCCTGCTCTGTAAATTGCTGTGTACCTGGCTCATCACAGGATGTGAATAATCTGTGTCGAATGTCTAATGGGTGCAGCAGGAAGTCACAGAGTTTATCCTGCTTAGAATTCAGTCTATGAATGTACTTTTCTTTCGCACTAATTAATTTTTCTGAAAGTCACAGTTTTGATTGTATCTCTATTATGTCCAATTAAATTCACTCTTGTAAAAATAAACTATGCAAATCTTCCATTTAACTGGCAGCCCTTGTACGAGACAAGGGGGAAAATTTTTACATTCTATAGGAGTGTAAGTGAATGTGTGAAAATGATGACTAATTCTCGATCCAAGAAGGAAAGTTTCAATGTCTTCATTATGGCACCCCCTAAGGAAATGCAGCTTTATTAAGGCCTTCACTTAGTCAGTGCCTTGTACTTTCACCTAATCCTTTACAGGGTATTCTATGGTGCTGGCTTTCAATCACAGATTTGGTCTAATTCTTGCTTCCTTTGTTAATCCCAAAGACAAAAGCTTGCTGCTAATTATAAAGCTCTTGCCCGTATAAGGTCTTCCTTGGTTCAACCTGTGCATACGTGTGTCCTAAAGCCATCTCCACTTCCTTCAGGGAAACAGAGTCTAAGCACATAACCCAGAAAGGGACAGGCCTGCCTCTCTGTCACTAGGGGAAATGGGATGAATGAAGGGCAATGGTCACCTTCGTGTTTTCCATACAGTAGGCATTGTAAGGTAACTTCTTCCAAGGCTGCCCTCAGAGACATGCCTGCCTAAGAACCTGACCCTCCACTGGGTACATGCATCTGTTTTAGACTTCTAAAACGACATATGAAAACTCTTCTAAAATTATTTCACAACTTTAAACAACGGCTAATATTCATTAAATATTATTTTTGAAGTTGGTTTAATTGCTTTTTTTTATTAAAACAGTTTAGTTGCTCATTCTTCCTTTTTTAAAATGTATGTAATGGTGTGCTTTAGGAGACAATTTATATATGAAAAAATTTTTTTCAATGTTAGCCTCAATCTATTTTAAATTGTTGACACATCCACGGGAAAGCCTGTTAACCTTGGTGATGCATCTTGGAGAATACCTTCTTTCTACAAGATAAACAGATTTCTAGCCCATTAACAGCAGAATCTGCATCTTCGTAGAATTAGAGTGGTGCATCCTGTAGAGGGGATTTTTAAACTGTAAATGTCCAGCTCTTCAACTAAGCGTGGCGGTGGCGCTATGTCATCTACAAGAGCTTGCTGGAAAAACAAAAAAGAAAACAAACAAACAAACAAACAAAAACTGGGATTGAGATGCGATCTTAAAAGCTGCGCTTGCAACTTTGAATAGGTAAAATTCATCCCTGATAATTTGAGTGTATCTGACACACAGGTCGGGAAGGGCGCTTTTGGGGCGCTCTGGCGTTTCCCACTCAGCTTGAGTAGAAAGTGGGGGGTGTTTTAGCGAACGTGTGGGTCTCAGGCTCCTGTCATCCTCCAAGGATCCAGAATCTACCATACAGTGACTCTGAGGCACCAAGTCCCCCTGCCGTTCGGTCCTATGGTCCCCATGGCCACACGGAGATCCGTGGTCACCATTTGCGCTTATTCCGGGTCACCTCAGCATCTTGCGAGTATGGACAGGACTCGGGACAAAGAGCGAAACTGGGGACCACGGCGAATGGAGGGTCAGGGAAGGATCCGGGGGGAGAGGGCACCGAGCACAGAGGGACAGAGAGGCTGGAAGGAGGAGAGAGGGCAATGGGTGCTCCGGTGTTTTGCTGGGTCCAGGTCTGGGTGACCCGATCAGAAGGTGGAACCGGGTGGCCGGGCGGCGGAGACAGGTGCCGGGTTGCCCCGGCCAGGCTCCCCCAGCTCCGGGCCGCACTTCTTCAGCGTTCGGCAGGCCGTGCACCTCCCAGCTCCGACTCCTTAGGCGCGCCGTAGCCATCGCTATATATACCCTGCTAAAAATAGCCTGCGAAACGTCTTCCCAATCACCGCCGGCCGAGTTCGAATTGCACCAATAGAAAAGCCTTTAATGGAGAGGCTCGGTCACGCCAGGCGGGGCCGCTCTGTGTCCGCGCCGGGGATTGGTGCGAGCTGACATCATCGTCGCGCAGCCCCCGGGACGGGAGCAGTGGGATTGGGTACTGTGAAGGGGGCGGAGCTCCAAGCTGGTCACGTGGGGGGAGGAGGAGTGGGGGGAGCCAAGCGGGGGAGGAAGGGGGAGGCTGGCAGCGGAGCTTTGAATAGGGAAGTTTTGCAGGGGTTACGCTTGCAGTCAGTCCGCTGTTTGCAAATATTGCGTGGGCTCGGCGCGCTGCGGGCTGCGGGAGGGTCCGGACCCGGCGTCCGATTGCAGCGCCATCCAGTTTGCATGAAACTTTCACCTGCGCTCCCGGGGACAGTTTCTGCTCCGACTCCTGATCGCTCACCTCCCTGTTTTCCCGACAGCGGGGACTGTCTTTTCCAACCCGACATGGATGTGCTCCCAATGTGTAGCATCTTCCAGGAACTACAGATTGTGCACGAAACGGGCTACTTCTCGGCTTTGCCGTCCCTGGAGGAATATTGGCAACAGGTAAATACAGATTTTTTTTTTTTTCACGTGCCCGGTGCGCCGAGGAGGGAGTCGCGCGGAGGAACAGGCAAGATGGTGTGTGTTTGAAGTGCATCTTTTTAATGATGATTAGCATTCGCCTAATTAAAAAAAAATAAAATAATGATTGTAAGACGCCCCTCTGCTGCCTGGAATGACGAAGGCACTGTAGAGCAAGCCTTCGGCAGCGAGGAATAGAGTTGTCATTTGTGTGGAGGCGAGCTCTTGTTCTCAGTACGTTTTTCTTAATTTTTTATTTTTCTAATTCCAAGCTTCCGAGAAGCATCCACCCGAGGGGGGAACCCCAAATTCCTCTGGCCGATCCAAACCTGAGCCGCTGGCACAAGTTTGGAGCTTGTACCAGCTCCAAACTCCACAGCTGGACTTTGTCACATGAACGATCTTGCCTTGACTGCCAAAAGATTTGATTTAAGGATTTTGTTTTTGTTTTGATGTTTGTACATCCATGTTTTTAAGTCTAACCTAATATTTTGCCTGCAGAACGCAGCAGCTCAAGGCCATTTGCGATTTCTTTTTCTTCTGGATAATTTCTTAGCCTTCGCCTATGTGTGCCTTGTTTTTCTTACCTGCTTTTCTTGTTGACTGCGCGGCGGGTGTGTGTGCAGGGGGGGTGCTGTTTGCACACAAGTGACTTGTCAGTCATATGACAATGAGTCCGTTCCTAGTTGCTTTGGGTTTTACTTTGGGGAAGAAAAATCTTGATTTCCGGCATTTTAGTGGAACTAAAATTTGGGGCAACGGAAATAAAAGAAACATCCCTCTCCTCCGTTCTAAGTCTTAGGATTCTGTGAATGGCAAGACAGTCTCGAACACTTTTACCATTGTCTTTAAAATGACGGTTCAGTGGCTGTGTCTCTGTATCCTTCTGGGCTGGCTTTTTTTTTTTTTTTTAAGCGAATTAGCAGATGAGATATATTCAGTGGGTTTCACAACCACCCAGGCTTTAAAACGCACGAAAAGGGAAGTGTTGCCTGAAACCTCCACATGCCGGCTTAATTGTTCACGATCCTCTCTGCCTTCCTCGCCCCCTCCCCATTTTTCCTCCTCAAAGAAGCTGCTCCCTGGGACGTGATTGAAATTGATCTTAGTAGTTTCCTTTAGGCATTTGGGATTTGGGCAACAAGCCAGACTTGGCTCCTGGTCCCCTTCAGAGCCTTTTAAACTCCCAGAGAGCTGCGGATCAGGTCCCCACTGCTCATCAGCATAATGGAGATTTTAAATTAGCCAGTTGATTAAAGTTTAACAAGATCTTCATAAATGTGCTTGCCTTTTCTTCGGAACATCAATAACACGTATCGAGGCCTCAAGTCTGAATACTGTATGCATTGTAACAGACATCGAATTTTGCGGGGGGGGGGGGGGGGGAAGGCAGGGGGGAGGAAACAAGCAGCCACCCACCCCCCTCCTTGGCTTGTTCATGCTTGCTGTGTGAAGCGTCCACAGGGAGATGTGTGACACTGTGATAGAAGGCACATTGTTAAGTCAGCATTAGCCCTTTTGCTGGTAGCCCTGTATTCAAGATGGTCTGTTCCCTGATAACAATTTGTTTCAGTTTGGTGTCGAAATTTCTATCCGTAGAGTAGAATACACAGTGGCACAGACAGCCTTATATGGGCATGCAGGCAAACCTAGTGAAAAAAAAAATCAGGGCCGACATAATTTAATCCTAAAATGTTTCCTACCATTTTTCTTTTCCAGTGGCTAGAAAGTTTGAGATGGTGGGGAGAGGGGATGCGGACCCCTGCAGTTGTGTAGCTCCTTGAAAGGTTGGTTGTGGGGCTGGGGAAGGGGCGCCCTGTCCGTGGCACCACTGCATGTATATTTGAACTGGGTCCTTATTTGGCTGCTGGTCAGAATTTCAAAAGGAAGTCTCCTTTGGCATTGCGTGAAAGAAATAGGAGTGATGACTCATACTGTTGTACTCTTGGCCAGAAGATAAAGTCCTTGTTCATTGTGGGACTCGCAGAAGGGCCGGGGAGTAATTTCCCCTTTTCCATCCTTTACAATAGCAGATGGCCATTCTGGAAGAATTCATTTCTGTTGTTGAGGTTTCTTGTTTCCCTTTGGCCACTGTGAAGAAAACATTAAAGTTTGGTGGTATCCACAGTCTTGGGAAATGACATTTAAAAACACACGCATTATATATGTAATATATATAGGTTGTGCAACCTTTCTGCCCTGTCGTGGGAATACTCATGGCCGGCTGGAGCTTTCTCATTGATGCTCACAGTTCTGGAGAATGTCAAGCGATCTGGTTAAACCTGTTTGGCTGGCAGGAGGGAGGGGGCATGATATGTGAGGCTGATTCTCTTTGTGTGGTTTACCAGGATCTTCATTAGAAATGTCAACATTTGTAACTATGACAACAAAACAGGCCTAGTGACCGTCACTCCTTGTGGCCATTGGTCCAACCCTGGAGAAACCAAGAGAGGCTTCGCCTCTGCTTTTCCTTAGTATTCCTAGACACAGCTTTCCTCTAGCATTCCTGAGGAAAAGGAGTCCTATTACAGAAGACTTTGTGGTCCCATCGTCTATGATGCAGAAATATTTTTGTTTGTTCCCCGTTGCGTGTTTTCTTCTTTAATGTGCTTTCAGTTCCACTTTCAGTAGCCGTAACAATCACGTGCCTCCATGTGGTTCCTTTTGCAGACCTGTCTGGAGTTGGAACGCTATCTCCAGAGTGAACCTTGCTACGTGTCAGCCTCTGAGATAAAATTTGACAGCCAGGAAGATCTGTGGACCAAAATCATTTTGGCTCGGGAGAAGAAGGAGGAATCAGAACTGGAGATCTCTTCTAGTCCTCCAGAAGACTCTCTGATCGGCCCCAGCTTTAATTACAACCTAGAGACCAACAGCCTGAGCTCTGACGTCAGCAGTGAATCTTCAGACAGTTCTGAGGAACTTTCGCCCACGACCAAATTTACCTCTGATCCCATCGGTGAAGTCTTGGTCAATTCAGGAAACCTGAGCTCCTCCGTCATTTCCACACCTCCTTCCTCTCCAGAAGTGAACAGGGAATCCTCTCAACTGTGGGGCTGTGGGCCAGGAGACCTGCCCTCACCTGGGAAGGCTCGCAGTGGGACTTCGGGGAAGTCTGGTGACAAGGGTAGTGGCGACACCTCCCCAGATGGCAGAAGGAGGGTACATCGATGCCATTTTAATGGCTGCCGGAAAGTTTACACTAAAAGCTCCCACTTGAAAGCACATCAACGTACTCACACAGGTCAGTCCCCTCATGGGGTCTGGGCGGTCAGCCACTGGTGGGCGCCAGTGAATCGCACCAGCGCTGGGAGGGAGCCAGGGCTCCCCAGGATGTGGGCACAAGCAAGGAAATCCTCACTTCCTAAAATTTTTGTCACCAAGGAATTGGGTCTTTTTTGGAGTTCAGAGTAGAATCTTTAAAAGACTGGACATTTGAATCAGACGAATGGTTCGCTCTTTCAGATTAAGCAAGAGGCCAGATCACATTCTCCATCGCCACCCAAACCTTCACCCACTCGGTGCTCTTTTCCCCACTGTTCATGCATCGTGTTATGTTGGGTTGCTCCTCATTCTTTGTCATGTAAGTCCAGGGTCAGGACAGAGGGTCCCTGGGCAGCATGTGCTAGTGTTGACACTGGTATTTTGAGGCCTGAGTGTGAGCAATAGTCGTGGCCAGGGGGCACTGACTGTGACTACTCTTGTATCGCATGCAGCCACTTAAAACTCGGGCTTTCTTAATGCAGTGCCACTACTTAAGACTGAAGTTCTGTTTTGTTTGAAACTACCAGAACAGCATACAGGATAGGAGGGGAAGGGCCACAGGAAAGATCCATGCTGTAAATTCTTGAGAAATGAAGTCAGCGCCCTGAAAAGGCACAGAGCCAGGAGAGGATATGAGTGTCCCCAAATGAGACAGTTTTTGACTTGGGTTTATTTTATTTTATTTATTTTATTTTTTTACTCACATGCTGCATTTTGTCCAATTCACACTTATAATTTAGCTAGGGAATGATGTCACTTTGGTTGGTTGATTGCCGGGCAGAAGCTGATCTGAAAGCCTCCGGATGAGGTTTCTCAGAAACCCATGATGTCAGTTTTGTAGAAATGCAGGACGCCCCGGACGACTCATTCCACAGGGAAGTGAGTAAGGAACCAGATAGAGCTGGAGGGGCTGCGTCTCCACGGAGAATGCAATACATCCCATCCCCTCAGCAAGGCTGTGTGTCCTGGGGGCTGACACCTCACCTTGCAAGTATGTCAGCAGCCTGAGTAATCGTCATCGTCATGAGTTAACTTTGCTTTTGGTAGCATGACTCTGTCAAATCCGGACAAACAGCCTGCCTGAGCTCTCAGGCCACGTTAGGAAAGAACCTATGCTTGTGACCTTTAGCTTGCCAGAGGTACTGTCCCTCCACTAAAGCAGATGGCGTGGTCTTTAGGCTGCAGGGGCCCTACAGAATATATTGTTGACTCTTCTCCTTCTCCTCATCATGTTAGTGAAATCATGGTGCCCTTGTAATGTGCTCTTTCCCCAGGAGAAAAGCCTTATAGATGCTCATGGGAAGGTTGCGAGTGGCGTTTTGCAAGAAGTGATGAGCTAACCAGACACTTCCGAAAGCATACCGGTGCCAAGCCTTTTAAATGCTCTCACTGTGACAGGTACGTCAAGAAGCGTGGGATCATGGGAATGAAAAAGGACTAGAGCAGACTAAGTGTGTGCAGTAGACCTTGAAAAGAAGGCCAACAGTTTCCTGTTATTTCTTGGCATTTCTTTTAAGTCTGGGACTTTTTCAAATATCTCTGACACTGACTATCTCTCTTAAGAAGCACTGTGCCAGATTTCTATAAGAAAAAAAAATGTCTAGAGGAAGGTTTTTTCTTTTTTTTAATTAATATTTTTAATTTTTTCTTACATGCACATTTATATTATTATACATATATAAAATAAGCTACCTAGAGCAAAAAGAACCGTGAAACAATCAGGAATTATATTAATGTTACAGTCATAGTGTAATGGCTGTTTGTATGGGTAGGTTTTCAAAATGGGCTCCAGCAGGGTTCAAATTCAAAAACTAAGAGATGAGTTCAGTTTAGACTCTTTCATTGGACTCCGGGCACATCCTAGCTGTTGTCTGAAGACCAATTGAATGTGTATTCCTCTGCCTTTGGGGTTGTTCCCTGTCCCTAAAAGTACTGGCAAGGCCTCAAAGGAGTTGTACAGGGAAGTGTTTCTGGTCTGTCACATACACAGCCCAGGAGGCAAAGCCTTAACTTCTCTGTTTCTGATTTGCCCTTGCAGGTGTTTCTCCAGGTCTGACCATCTGGCCCTGCACATGAAGAGGCACCTCTGAGGGAGCAGAGGGATGAATCCTGTACGCTAACAGAGGCTTCCAGGCTGAGGCGGCCATGGAAGGAGGGATGCCTGTACCGGCCAAAGCATGCCATTTAGCTTCCTACCCAGTTACCTCCAGGGGCCTCTCTTTGGAAGGTCTTTTGAGGGCTACAAAAGTCATGTCAGAAGCGGCATAGCACCCACGGTGCATGGTGTTTGGGTGACCCCGGACTCGCCACTGGTTCCTAACCTTCTGAGAGGCTTCTGAGCCTTTTGCCGTGAGCATGCGCACTGAGAATGTTATTGGGTGGGATGACTGTATGTTGAGGATCTATTACTGACTGTATGGTGAGGCAGACTTTTTTTCCCCCTTGTGGTAGCAAATAACTGCAAGAGACAAAAAAAAAAAAAAAAAAAAAAAAAAAAAAAAAAAAGCAGTTTGAATGTTTTGTGTGTGAGGAGTACACAGAGGGATGGGTTGACCACCAATCATTTCCTGAAGGGTGTCTGCACCTTAAAAAAAAAAATAAACAAAAACAAAAAAAAAAATTAAAAAAACAAAAACAAAAAAAATGATGGAAAACCTTGGAGGGTGGGAGTGGGAACTCAGGACCCCATAGCAGTGAGTGTTAAGGGCAGGGGGAGCCCCTGTCCCCCTTTCCTGTGTGAAAGGACTTTCTGGTGTCTGGTGCAGCTATAGAGTGCGCAGTGTGTCAAGTAGCTTGTTTTACTGGCTACACGGAGCTCATTTGTAACCCATTGTATAAGCTGTATTTACAAATAACAGTGGTCATTTTCCCTTATAATACAAAAGTCCTGCATGGTCTGGGGAAGCTATAAACTTTAACATTTTTAAATTGGGTCTCCAATCTTGATTCCAGTTAATAAGCAGCTATAAGATTCAATTCGTTTAGAATAATGATTCCTTAAGCCCTTTACGCCTGGCAAGACCCAACTCCCCAGATCCTTCTAGTTTGTAACACTCCCCGTGCAAAATGATATTGTGCAGTGTAGGCTTGTATTTTCAATGACTCAGAATTTGAATTTACTTTTTGGAGAATCTTAAGGTGCCCTTTGAAGAAATTGGACACATGTCAAATGTCTAAATGCTGGGGCCTGGAAATTACTGGTCTAATGTCACATTAGCCTAAGAACATAAACTTCTTTTCTCAGTCAGGTGGATCAAACCACTAAGCTTAGAAAGCGTTTTTCTCATGCAGCTAAGTCTCTCTTATTTATGCCTTGAGGACTATTTCTGGTTTTCTAGCTGTTAATGCACTGTTGACCTTCATAATGGTGCCTTATGCAACTGGCCCTTCGGTGGGGTCAAATACAGGGGTATGGGTGATGCATGCTTAATTAAGGCTCTTTTTTCACCTGGCATTGTACTGTATTAGTGTATAATATGGAAAAAAGAAAACAAAACAACAACAACAAAAACCACCTCTTTAAGACCCTCCACAATGACAAATAGGTGAAATCTCCTTTGACATGTCAACATGTGTTCATTTCCAACAACTTGACTGTCAGTGTTAAAATGGGAAAAAATAGACATGATAATTGAAAACTAATTCTGTGACCCTGAGACTCTTTTAAGAGACCTTGCACAATTGTACAGTTCACACACACCGGCTGTATTTATTATGTAACATTTTCACACATATTAAAGATAAAGAAGTATAAAAAAAAAAAAAAAAAACAATGTCAATATCTTGCTCGAAAGGCACAAGTTTTGGGTACCTGTCTAGCTATCTGTTGGTAATACTGAAAGTATACTGCTTTTTTTTTTTTTTGAAAAAAAAAGTGGATGAAATTTCTTGTGTATGTATATTTGTGTGTATAGTATGTGTATGTATGTGTGTATATATATTATATATAGATAATATATAAATATTTTTTTAAGAAGAAACTAGAATGTTTAGCTAGAAAATTCTGCAGCCTGTGAAGAAGTATTTCAAAATGGCCATAAAGGAGGTTTAAAAAAAATTGAAAACTATAACCTAACTTTTATAGAGGCTTTATCTTTAATTTAATAATTTGCTGAAGACATTTCGGCGTTGAGTCTATTCCACCCTGCTGATTTTGCTAGTCATTATTGGCAAGCCTGGAATAGGGTACCTTTGGCCATTCAGAAGGGACATGAACAAAATACTGGCCAACCAGCTGGACTCAGACACATGAAGGTTTTGATTTTACTTTCAGCCTTACTAGAAGATCTAACCTAAGAGTGAGCTGATCACAGGGATTGTTTTTTAGATACTTTTTATGCAGATGAAACTATTTTTTCCAGCATGTAGATTCTTCCAGCTTTTTCAAGGAGTACTTTCCCGGAATTTGGCGTACCACAGCATAGACAGCTGATGTTTCTGATATTTCATCCAGCTGCTGGCTTTTTTTGGGCATGGATCTTTGCATATATATATATATACATATATGTATTAATATATATGTGTGTGTGTATATATATATATATATATATATGAATGAGTCTGGCTGGGCTGGTATTTTGTTTGATCGTCCCAGAAATGAGCAACGATTAAAGCTCACATAACTGTTTTTTGTTTTGTTTTGTTTTGTTTTTGTTTTTGTTTTTGTATCTGGGCTGATGAAAACATTTCTCTACAGTACTGATTTCATTTTGCTTAAGGGGAAAATGCACTTTTGTTTGGCAATTCAAAATCCAAGCATTTGATTTGCTGGGTTTTGGAAAACTCCTTTTTTGGCCCTGCTGTGTGCTTATCCATAACAATTCCATTAAGTAAGAAGGTAAACAGAAGAGAAAGAAAACTTGTGCTGGCTCGCCTCGCTTAGGAAACACCATTGGTGTGGTTTGACTGGGTGGGGCTGGCTGCCGTATATGTCGATGCCTGTAATTTTCATAATACGCAAGTACATTCTGTTCAGGTGATAACTGAGCCTCAATCAAGCAGAAACTTTTGCTTGAAGTTAAAAAAAATTTCTATTAGTGAAATTTCTTTATTTCTTTTTTTTTTTGAAGCACCCTGTTATCTAAAGAATCTTTGTAAGATTTTTGTAAAATTTTGTTTTACAAGATTTTATTTGAAATTGTTTTTTGCGAGATTGTTATATTTCTGTATGAATGTATTTTTTATTCGAATAACATAAAAAGAATTCTTATCAGCATCTGGAGTCTGGTTGTTTTTCTGGGGTGCAGTGGAGGGGGGGAGGGGGTTGTTAACAAATTCCTGCTGTGTTACTCAGCCTGGCTTCCTCCCCGGGAAATCACCATTGTGCAATTCTGAGGGCCATTTGCCTTCCTTGTCTTCCCGCTTACCACAGCTGTCCCTTGAGCTAGAGGGAGGCTTTGACACTGCTCCCCACCACCCCGCAAATGTACTGAACATGTTCCAAAGCCTGGCAAAAACAGCCCCAGGCTTTTGGGGGCACAATAGAAAGAAACTTATTGCATTTTTTCCTTCTGTCACTCAAGCCAAGGTGACCATTACAGTGCAGAGGCCACTGTGCTGTGACTAACTGCTGGTCCCTTTTACTTCTGCGATGGAGCAATTTTTGTCCACTTAGCTGTTAGAGCCGAGCCTAACCTGGGTGGCTCCTGTCTGGGAAAGATAGAAGCCATCCATCTATGACTAGGGAAGTCAGGCCAGAAGGTTGTCCCCAAACACACATGGAAACCACTTCTCCCTGCTCCCAGAGTTCCCAAGTGAGTTCCATAGAGTAGGGCAGAAAGTGAAGACTGCCTTCTCACGTGATTTTATGACAGGAAAAAAGGTCTCATAAAATGCACTACATATAGAGCGGAATACATATTTTAAGGGGAAAAAATAGGCAGCTTATTGTCTCGGAGCAATTCCTTGAATAGCTTGAGATGTTGGCCCCAGTTTCATTGTGGGATCAGTGTGAGAGCTGCATCTTGCCATCTGTTTTCAGTTTCTGTAAGACATTCAGTAGTCATGGGGCAAAAATCAGTGAGATTGTTCCTTTTTAGGTGGTATATAGTCATTTACTTCACAGTAGAGGTCTTCACTGGCTAAATGTATAAGGTTTAGAATTTCACATAGGTTGTAATTGAGGAGGAAAGATTTAAATGTGTATGCAGATTAGGAGCTTTGGGTTTTTGTTATTATTTTGTTTTTCAATAACAACTTGGAAGAGATTTGTAGTGGGGCAGGGCATAAAGAGCTGGTGATGACATTCTTGCCAGAATTCATGAGTGTGTGGCATTCTGAAGCACATGTCAGGCTGACTAACAGTCAGATTACTTCGACCCTACAGTCTAAATAAAGTCTTGATAATGCATTCTCTTTCAGCTACTATTAAGACTGGACCACGTTGTCATGCAAAGTCTGCCGCACAGCTAAGTTATGCTCAAATAAGGCTGTTAGGAGAACTGCTGTGCAAGGAATCAGCTACAGCCTTAGGATATTTATAGAAGTATAAAGCATTTTCAGTCTGCTTAACAAATTTTTGAAACCTAGCTAAAAGAAAAGAGCATTTTTGCTCTAACAAGCTGTGTACTTTGGGGACAATTTGCTCAGCAACAGTGGGCCTCGATTTGCTCCTTGCTAAAATAGTTCAGGCTAGGTCACATGAGAGCGTTTTCTATAGCTCTAACATTCTGTGGTCTGTGAGTGTAGGGTGGACTTCAAATTGCATGTTCACTATCCTCAGAGTTCTTGGCCCAGAGCTAGGAAAGTTTCTCTTCTGCTACAGGAGAAAGTATTGTTCAAGAAAATTGCTCTGAAAACAGAAAACAGAATGTTCTCAAACTGCCCATTACTCCTTTAATTAAAGATAAGTTGCTCAGGCATTTGATGCTTGACAACATATAATTTTATTTAATTAAAATTAAAACTTTTGAAAAGTGCTATTGTATCTATTAAGGGACCCAAAACTTCCCCAGTTCCCCTAATCCCTGAATTCTATTCCTAATCCAATAGGGCCTTTGTACTGAGGGCAATGGAAGTGATTAAAATCTGTTAGTTTTATATCTTAATTGCCATAAAGATCACAGGATCACAGCTTCCATATGCAACTTTTTATGTATGTGTTATATCACCAAGAGCTATTTCTCCATATTGGCTTATTTTTATTTATTTATATATGCTTATGTGTTTGTGTGTGTGTATATATATATACGTGTGTGTGTGTGTGTATGTGTGTGTGTGTGTGTGTGTGTGTGTGTGTGTGTGTGTGCTTGTTTAGAGAGGTTAGCATCACAGCCTCCTCCATCACAGCCCCCCTATTCCTTTGAGTCAG
Organism: Acomys russatus; assembly: GCF_903995435.1. NCBI lineage: Eukaryota > Metazoa > Chordata > Mammalia > Rodentia > Muridae > Acomys > Acomys russatus. Next base: position 60,709,275 of record NC_067145.1, read on the forward strand.
GGTCTCTGGTGAACCTAAGGTTAGGCTGGAAATCACCTTCTCCCAGGAGTCCTCTTGTCTCCACCCACTTCCGCTCTGGGGATGGAGATGTTTGCATGGCTGCTGTGATCTGAACTCTCATCATCTTGACTGCAGATCTCGCGCTTCTCAAGCCCGAGCCCTTTCTTCAGCTTTCCATCCTGTATCCTTAAGTAAGCAGAACTCACTGTTTCACGTTGCTCTCCAGATATGAGACCAAGGGCACGCATGTATTTTTCAGAATAGAGCGAGCACCGTCAGGGATGTGGCACCCTGCATTTCATTGGCAGGAATCATCTATCGCACATAGTGGAGGTACAAGGAGAAGAAAGCGAGACCGCTGCACCACGCAAACAAGGCAGTCCAGCAATGTGTATTTAACTAGATTTATTTTATAGCAGGGTCTTTCCTTTTCACTCTAGCTAATTTTAATGAGGATTCCCAAGACATTTGTGAGTGAAAAGAGATAAAAAGTAGAACAAATCTGGGTCCCACATGTTCTTTCAGGAGCCACTTTGGGCTGAACCATCACTGGGGAGTCCTCAGTGAGAGACAGATTGAATCCTACTTGACCCATGATGTCAATAGCAGACCCTGCAAACTGCGGTTCATACCCTATATTCCTCACATAACCCACGCAAGGGAGCAAATGGTTCATACAATCTAGAATTGTTCCTTAAATGGAGACCTCCTGAGTCAAATATGCCATGTACAATTAACCTAAAAGAAAACCCAACATCTACAAATAATAAATGGAAATCCATTATTCTTCAAATAATTGCTTCTCCAAAATATGTCCTTTCTCATGACAAATATGTTTGTAAGAGCCTCGCATGTGTCAGCTAAGCTGTTCCTTGGATTTCTTAGGTTTCACATTAGCACACTATTTTTTGGTTGTGTAAGACTTGGTTTCAGTTGTGTAGGCTAGCTAACGCCACATGCTAGCATTGCCATTTTACTCCCTCAAACCAGCCACCTTACCCACATGTCATTTTTCTGTTTGTGTTGGTGATAGGAGAAAACAGCTCAGGTATGTCAACAATGAGATGCAGTGTGGCGAGTCTCTTGCAGCCAGGAATTTGAAAAATCTAGGCCTCCCTACCTTTGCATATACCGTACTATCCACCGTAAAATAGCTTATGTATTTATAAGGCCAAAGGCCCTAGCAAGCTGTCTGGTGATGAGTCATATATGCGTTTGTAAAGCTTTCCATTTAACAAGTCAAATTCTTTATAGTAAGAGTGCCTTTGGTCAAAATCCTTCCTTTACAAAAATGTGTTTTTATTAATTCTTTGAGAATTTATGCAAAGTGTTTTGGTCATATACCCACTCCCCTTAACTCCTCTCAGATCCTCCACTCAATTTTATATTCTCCCTCCCTCCCTCCCTCCATCCCTCTCTCTCTCTCTCTCTCTCTCTCTCTCTCTCTCTCTCTCTCTCTCTCTCTCGTTCTCTCTCTCCCCACCCCACCCCACCCCGCCCCTCTCTCTCATAACTTATTTACTTAATGTAAATTACGGAGAACATTATTAATGGCTAATTGACAGCATTGATCTGTAACTTTCAGTTTTGAATATTCATTTGCCACCATACGTAGACATAAGACAGTAGAACGCCGGAGCTATGAGGTGGTTTGTTGGATAACAGACCACTGGGAAGTCCTGCTCCCTCAAGCCACTCCTGAGAATATCCCTCAGATATGAGGAGAGGGAAACTAACAGCTGCACACATGATCTTAAAGCACATACCTCCATCATCTTCTGCACTTCTCTGATATGTAAGGTATTTCCTATTCTATCCAGGTGCAAGAAGTGGCAGAAGGAAGGAACTGTGGAACCAGAATCAGTTGCTCTCTTTACCTTACAAAGAGATTGACAGGGCTTACAAAGGGAGACCTGCCCATAGCCTTTGGATGATTCAGTGTTAATAAGCATGACCGGACACTGAGCTTCCCACAGCTGGGTAAGGAGGGCCATCGCTCTTAAGGACTTGTGTGTTTTCATTGTCGGTGTGGGCAGAACCTGGCAATCAGACAATGTACAAGGAAGTGCGGAAGGTGTTACCTAAGGCACTTCGCAGTCCCTTCTTTAGTTATGAATTTCCTTGGAGACTTGTCACGGTCACAATGCAGGAGCCACTGTTCTTGAAGGGATTTGTAAATGTGTGTCTGCAAAGAGTGGCCCTTATCTCACGGCTGCGGTGAACAGTGGAGACTATTCCTGTATGGAACCTATAAATAAACATTTCACTCACATCTAGGCCTGTGTTTTTTCTTAACCCATTTACAGCTGATTTTTTTTTTCTCATCTCTAAAACAGATACCATGCAAGGCCATTAGGATTGTTGGAGTCTTAAAGATAAGGCAAACAGACAACTGTATCCAGAATATAAGCAATAACTGGTAATTTGTCATCACTATTATTATGGTATAGTCGATACCTATTTCTTAATCAGGAAAACAATTTTCATTCTTTCCATTAAATTTAATTATACATGAATATCCCCCGCCCCCAGAAGATCAGCAATGGCGTCATTTACTCGCAGTTACTTTTGAAAGCATAATTTCCTTGTACTTTCAGGAGATACACATAGGCTATTATGCTATTTCTTAATGATCTACAAAGTAGTTTCCTCTGGAAATTCTTACCACACTGCTGAAATCTTTCAGGAAGGAAGTGCTGCAAATCTTTGAGTAAAATACTTTCAGATCAAAAGCCGGGAACACACGGTCCAGTAACAGAATGGAATTGGCCAATAGACCTCAAAAAGAGTCTAAATTCACTTTAGTAAAACAAACAAACAAAAGACAAGGCACTCAGAAATCTCAATTGTTACCACCATTTTAATAAGCACCTGTGACCCCCAAGATTGGAGCAGTTCTGACTCAGTAAACTCAAGTCACTATTGCACAGATGCCGTGTCAATGTCATCCGGCATTATGCCTACCAGGCACATTCTCTACAATGAAATCAGTGGGTAGTACCAGCTTCTCATAGATTGCCTTGTATGCTGTGTCTGAGATGACAATTTTGTTTGGCATGAGTTCTGTCCAATTATAATGGGCATGCTTGCGCTTCTATACTCGGTCCATTTCCTGTATATCACGCTGTATTAATTAATTGGCTTTTTTTTTTTTTTTTTTTTTTTTGTAAAGAAAAATCAGTTTATTTACAGTTTGGGCCCATACTGAGGGAGAAAAATTCTCTCCTCCTTTTCTATATCAGTGTTGCAAATTTATAGAAAAAGGAATGAAACAAACTGAGAAAATATACGTCTGCGCTGGCTTTTGCTTATTTGCCTTTTTGGTTATTTGTTGTTTTTACTAAACTTTTTCCTATGTGCATCACTCGAAGAGTTGTACTGCCTGAGCCTGTGACTTCATTATCCTCGATTAACATTAGACTATCACAAATTTGCTTTCGAATGATTGCATGAGTCCTTACGTACTTGTGGGAGTCTCATTGGCAGCCATGTGTTTCTGCGTTATCCACCTAAAGAGGATTCAGCTGATGATGCTCACCTAATGACGGCCCTCACCTAATGTGTAGTGAGAGGTAAGCAGGGCTCCGTTAGTGTTTTGCGGGAGCAAGCTTAATACAACACACTTATATAGTCAATGTGCATGGAAACAGCTATGGACCAGCCCATCTCTCTCTACTATATTCCTGCACTGTTTTTAACTCTTCCGTTAAGTTTTCCGATTAGGCACTACAGAAGAGAGAGGTGTGTCAACACAAAATGTGTGACAGAACTATGTCTGTGTTCCTCTGCGGTCTGGTTGGGCTCTGCACTTGATTTCATTACCTACCAATGAACTTCATGAAGGCCAGCAACAGACTGTAATGAAATTAATACTCTTACTGAGCAAATAGTGATTATTAAATTTCAATTTAAACTAGCTATATATACACACACAGCATACTGGGGGGGTGTCTCATTTTTTTTCATGCCATCTGGCCCACAGAGCACCTATGTTTCAACTGTGGGTCACAACATATGAGGGGAGAAAGGAATATATCAGAATATGAGAGTTTTTAAAAGTCTTGACAACAGTAAAATGTTTCTGGACATACCATGACTAAAAACGATTTCAAACCCACATGTAAATGGATCTGAGGTGCTTTTGCAGCCTTCACCCACATTGCAGCCTGAGAGCTGACTGAGGTTTTGCTGCTGAGCGCACAGTGGGTGCACTTTGTGTTTTGAGTGCCATTGCACTCCAGCAACACAACACCAGTGAACAGTGCCTGCAATACCGTGGTTCAGAGTCAAGACTACAGTGTGTTCGGCATGGCAGAGGCACTGCATGCACAGGGCTTTCTGCTGTAACAGAAACACAATGGTTTAATTACAAGGAGCACAGACTTTCAATAACTTCCTATGGTCATTCGCTAGCATGTAGACATCAAGTGAATATACCATTGCACTCCACTGTGTTAGAATGCTTGGTTCTGAAAAATTATTATTGGAGTCACTGACCTGAGCTTCATGAAAACTCCTGTCTAATTTTGGCTTGAGATTAGGACTGAATTTTCAACAATTGCTGACATGGCCCTAATATACTTGGAATATTCTTAGCATTGATGACTGTAAAATCAAAATACTGGTCAACTTAGGAAAACATCAGGAGTACTCTGTGCCTTAAAATATTAAATATTTAAATAAAATTAAACTCTTTTTGTTAAAATAGAAAATAATGCACTAGTTTGCTTTCATCTTAGTAAATGGTAAAATAACATATATTATGTTATATGTTATGTTATGAATATATTTGGTGTTATGTATATTGTGTTATTATATGTTATGTATCAAAAAATTGTTTCTAAATAAGTTACCTTATTGTTTATTATCAATAAATATTTGATTTGTATTCTAGCTTTATAAACCTATCTATCTAGGGTGGCATAAATATTTCTCAGGCAAAATGGAGTCATAGGTGGAAATCACTAGTTCAAGAAGCTGTGCACTGTGGAAACAAAGGGTGCAGGCTAACTGGGATGATTTCTCTTCTCCTCTAGTTTCATTTACACCCTGACTTCTCCTGCCAGGCTTCAGACCCTCTCTTTGTATATCAGCCCTTTGCTTCTTATTTGCATCTTATTTGGTAGTTAGCATGAGATAACCTGCTTCCCGTCACCCTCAGCAAAGCATGGGTACAAAGCTTACCCTGTTCTACCCAAGGGAAGGATGTGTGTGTAACAGGAGCTCACGTGATCATCATCACTCAGGATCATGGGATGTGTGTAGCAGGAGCTCACGTGATCATCACTCAGGATCGTGGCACTCCTGTTTGACATGGGCACCTCAGTCAACCCAACAGAAACAACCATACATACCCAGAGGCTCGCCTTTTCACTCACTCTAGATCGTGTTAAGTTGACAATCAGTATTTAGCCAGCACAAGCTCCAGGAGACCAACCCTTCTTTGAGGGTCTTTTATTTTTCTTTCCCCCATTTCAACGTTGATGGGAAGGCTATGGGGGACTAAAGTAGCTAAAGATTGGAGGAAAATGACTAGGGAGGTCCACAGAGCTGTGGAGTTGGCCCTGAGAAATGCAGTGTTAGCAAGTGTTGTCTCCCCATCAGGCAGTGTCACCTACAGGAGCTCTCTCTGCTTTAGTTGTGTATTAATTAAAAAGACTTGTCCTCCACACCAGCGACTCACTCAGGGAAGAGCGTCATGCTTGTGGAAGGAGCTGCTCAGGGAAACGAAATCAAGACCTTATTAAAGCAGATTCTACGCTTGCCATTAAAATTTAAATCACCAAGTATTTTGATGACATCTCTCCTACACCTAATACAACCCCTTTTTAATTCCAGATATGATTCTTCTGCACACGAGGAATAAATTGGCTGCTCCCAGATGACTAGTCAAATGTCGACAAATCACAAACCTATCTTTTGGCAAACTGCTGCCTTTTTCTGCTTCTCATCTGTAAGTCGCTTGATGTTCCTAAGTTAAAACCAAAAAAAAGTTGCCTTTTTTCTTCCTTTCCTTTCTCGTCCTCCTCAGCTCGTAAGCTAGAGACTAGACTGGGGGCCCTAGCTGTACACAACATCACCCTTTAGCAGACTTCAGATTATTATTGTAATTTTCTTTTTTCTTTTTCTTTTTGTGATACAGGAAACATTTTTTAAAAGAGCCTTTTAGCTCTGGTATACAAAGCCAGAGGAGCTGTATTGGTTAAGTTACAGGCAGTACCTGTGGGTCCACGGATGTTGTTAGCATGATTGGAGACCTTCACTCTTCTTAGGTGGCAAATATTTTCCATTCTTGCACCAGCCTCCCTATCCCAGCTAGCTACTCTGAAACCTGACAGAAAGATTAGCATTCCTGCACCTCAATTTGTTTTCATCCTCCTAGGATATAGAATATCCTCTGTTCAATGGATACATCCCAGAGAAGGTCTTCATATTCACGTGTGATCAGTCATAGCTTTTACGATCAGCCCACTACTGACGTTCTTTTCTTATAAGGAAAGGTAGGCATTTCTGGCCGAAGAGGACTCAGCTATGATAATTGTATCACGAAACGCTAGTTGATTTTAGTGGCAGCCTCTCTATTTGGAATATTTACTTGACCTTGTTACTTTTCTATGGCTGTGATGAAACACCATGGTCAAAAGTGATATGAGAGAAAGAGTTTATTTTGGCTCATGTTTCCACGGGGTTCAGAGGCCATCAAGGACAAGAAGCATGGCCATATACAGCAAGCACAGTAGTCAGAGCAGGAAGTGGAGAGCTCACACCCTCACCACAGCGGTGAAGCAGAGAGAGCTCACTGGAGCCGCCGCCGGATGACGCTTTAAGCTGCCAAAGCCTCCAGTGATGTACTTCCCCCAGCAAGGCTGCATCGCAGAAGTGTCTCAAACGATACACAACCAACTGGGTACCAAGTATTCAAATGCCTGATCGTATGCGGGGTATTTCTAATTTAAAACATCACTACATTTATCACCTCCTGAGTGGCCATTCTGAAGGTCAGAGATCTGGACTTGAGGGATGGAACAAACTTGAGGTGACAGACAGACTTTGGGGCTTCTAAGAAAGGAAATGGCAGCTCGAGGCCACTATCTCCTTCTACTGCTCAAAGACAACACTGAACCTGACAGTCACAAAATACATGCAGAAACGGTCATTGCCAGGCTCAGGTCAGATCTGCAGGTGCAAACAAACAGGACGGGTGTTGTCTTGGAGAAACATCCCCTTAGCCTCTACACTTTTCTTTCGTGTCCACTCCCAGCATGGGGTCGCAGCAGCACCTGCCCTCTCCTTACTGTTTGTATAACTACAGTGACGTTTGTAGCGACAAAGACTGGCATGCAAGGTGGGGACATGAGTGTCTTGTGCAGGTGTTGAGTTGAAAGAGGAATGTGTCTTAGAATCGATTTTGTATTCTAATGCCAGTTCCAAAAGCTTCTAACCATAAGAACGTATTTAATTTTTTTAAAATATATTTTCTGTGTGTGTGTGTATGTGTGTGTGTGTGTGTGTGTGTGTGTGTGTGTGTGTGTGTGTGTGTGTGTGTGTGTGTGTTTTGGGAAATATGTTCACCACAGCATATGTGGAGATCAGGACACAACTTTTAGGAATCAACTCTTACCCTTCCCCTTGTTATGCTAGGGTCCCTTGTTTCTGCAGTTGTGTTGTGTCTTCCACATCGAAGCGTCTGTGAGATTCTCCTGTCTCTGCTGAGCAGCTCATCTTAGAAGTGCAGGGACTACAGATGCCCTCTGCTATATCTGCTTTTGAACATGACTTGGGCTCATACTGGTGTCACATGGCTTGCAAGGCGAGTTAGTGTTTTTCCCTGCTGGACCATCTTCCCTGGCCCCAGCCCAGTCCTATTTGTTTGTTGAGACAAAGTCAGCATGTAGCTCATGCTGTACTTGAACTCGTGATTTCTGGGTTCAGCCTCCAAAGTGCTGCTTGGGAGCTCCCAACATATCCCATGCACCACCAGGCCCAGCTCTCTGGGAACTTTTGAAGTCACTTGTACTAAGGAAGCTTGAGCCTCCTTCTCCCTGTACTGGAGACTAGGATATCTACCTCATAGGTCTATATGATGAGGGTACATGAGATGTCATACGATGCTCATAGGCGTGAGGTCCCTGCACTGGGTTTTAAAGCTCCGCGTGCCTTTGGTGTCAGAGGATACCCCTTTATCAAGAGCACAACACCCAGTGGACAAAGACTCCTGCTTCATTTTCCATTTCAATCCTAAGTATTGATAGCACAGACAGGGACCTGAAGCTGTTCAGCTATTGTACGGTAACGCCTGTAGAACTGAGACCCATGGAAAGAGTCGACTGAATAAATTGCTTTCTGTTGCTGTACCTGTTTTAGCACAGAGTCTCTCATCTCTATTATTTCCCATGCACTTGAACTATGGATATTATTCAATCTTATGTAATAAGACTAATATTAGTGTCAGAGCTAAGATGGGAATGGGAGCCCTCTGGCTCATCTTCCTGTTTGCTTCCTAGGGAACTCTTTCCTTCACAGCCTCTGTGACCTTGGAAACACCAAGAGAGTCACACTTAGGAAACGAGGAATCAGCATCAACAGTATAAACCCTCATCTTACCTTCCAGTGTTTGAAGACACTATGGTTACTCCTTGTTTTTCACATGTTATTTCCACATATCCCTAGGAATCAAGGGCCCATACCTTGTATTTTGTGGAATTCCAAAGACCAGCTACCATGGCTACTGCACTACTGATGAGGTAAGGGTGTCAGCACTATCTGTGAGCACCGAAGACTCCTTTGGTCCGCTAACACACTTGTACAGTTACCATAGAACACTAGTGATCTTCAATAAAAAAAAAATGGACATGCTAATGCTACAATGTGCTTGACTCAGAGCTGGATGGTAAGTTGAGAGAGGGATTTTTTCCGTACTAAACTAGCGATCCCTATTAGACATGTATTACTGTTTCCTGTACATCCTCTGGAGGTCGAGTAGACATAAGAAGGATAAGGAAAGATGCTGTTACTACTTGGGTTCTTTTTTCCTCTATTTTAGGGTGTTCATGTGTACACATGTGCTACGAGGATAGAACTCAGGGCTTCACATCATACTAAGTGCTTCACCACTACTTTATATATCAGGGTTTGGGAGTCGGCTGCAAAGCCTCTTCTGAACAAACCTTTCTGTTTTCAAAGCTGGCTTCTAAGCCATTGGTGGTTGCCAGCAACCCTGAGAAGGCACTGCTTGTGACAGCACTGAGAATAGGCGCTATGACTTTTCCTGGAGGTTATCTATAGCATGTGGTCATTTGAAAATGTTGACTTACACCTCACACTTGAAAGACAGTCTTAGCTCTGTGTAGGACAACAGCTTTGTTTTTCTTACACTACTTAGCCAGACTTATACCGCCCAAACCAACCTACCATGGTACATTGATTAGACACTTGAGTTCATTTCAGACACCGAACAAACCAAACTAAGGATGCAGCTCAATTGGCAGAGTGCTTAGCCAGCATGAATGATGCCCTAGGTTGGATGCCCAGGACTGCGTAAAATCAGGCATGGTGGTACATGCCTGCCATTCCAACACTCAGTAGGTAGAGATGAGAAGATCACAAATTTAGCACCATACTCAGTTGCAAAGGAGGTTTAAGGCCAGCCTGGGCATACCCAGACCCTGCCTCAAAACTACCACAGCAGCAATAACAAACAGCAACCAGGACCAGAAACAGAAAACAAGTAGGTAGTATAGGTGCAGAATAACTAAATATTCTTGTCCTGCTGAAGTCTGGGAAAACCAAGTGAAGACCCTGCCTGTCTGTTTCTGGGCAACAGATGTGAAGACTTATTAATTTCCACATGTTTTTATAAAGTTGGCTAATGTTTACTGAACTAGTGCTATCCAGTTTTTAGCAGAGAATACTAAAAGTCAGTAGAGGAGATGCTAGCAAGATTTTGTATAGTTGGTGATAATAAGTCATTTGCAACATTTCAACAACGAAAAAGGATACCAAATTTGAATATTGTAAGATGATGAGATAACAATTATTTTTTCTATTTATCAAGCTGTGAGAAAAGCCCCAGAAGCTCATGGCTCTTGCTCATTTTATTATAGTGACCTCATGGCCCACCTACTGAGTGCAGTCCTAATTTACTCTTCAACATCACCTTGGAAGATAAGGGGTATTGATCACACTTTGGACTGAATTCCTTCATGCTCAAATATCCCAACTCTCCTGAACAAGATGTCAGACTATACTTCTACAATTAAGATCTTGCCGTAGCTACTGCGCCCATGATGTTGCCGGGCTGTAGACAGCCTCTTGTCTCAGTGTGCCTCTGCAAGGGGAGATGCTGTTCATAGACCCGCTTCCGAAGCCAAGGAGACCAGTGTGTGGAGGATGGCTGAGGAAGACTTGGTGATTCACCTTACTTCACACCACACAATGGTCCATGAGTCAGAAGACGGCTACCTGGGTGTGACCATCGAGAGAGCACCTGTACTTTCAATGCTCATTATCCCTGTTCTGGGAAAATCAGTGAAGCTCTGGCAATGGCAGCCAGACAGGATTCCCCGGGTTTTAACTTCCTAGGTATGTGTACAAGAAGACACCACACCCTCCTTACTGGAAAAGGAAGGGCCCTGCTGATATGTGTCCTTCTAACTAGATCCTGTTGAGTAATGTCGTGGGCAGAGTGATGTGAGGATGGAGACCTGTGTTCAATCTGGTGTGCCACCAGGCCACTCTGGACCTCTCTGAGTTCTTAGTGAAAAATTTGACTATAGAAAAATTCTTTCATCCCAAAGCATTGCTGGCATTATACGATACATGCACTCAGCAAATACCAATTCTCTGTCCTTTAATGTTTACAGATACAACTGTTCTAGGGGCAAAGAAATAATTATTCAGGGAAAATAATGCTATGGTAGTAACTATACAGAGGGAAACATAACGGGAAAACTGTCACTCACTGTCCTTCTCCTACATGTCCTCTTCAGCATGTTGGGTCTTGAGCCCAGTGACTTACAAATGTGATGAGTCTTTTGCATTAGCTATGCAGATGAGCACCAGGAGATTAGTTTATTTCTGGAATAATCTGTTTGGGAGGTAGTTTGATACCAGTGTTGAATGGCTTCTCAAATGCTGTTTTCTCTCATACTTCACTCAGCAAAGGAGCTGTTCGTGTTTCCATTTTGCAGAGAATTTGTGACTTGCTCAAACATTCTCAGGCCTCTATCTGCCCTAGTGCCCTACCCGCCTCTGCTAAGACAAGTACAAGCTTGTCTTCCAATGACCTCCAATCGAAAGCAATCAAATCTGCAAAGTTAATTGTAGTATTACCTAAGCACTCAGAGTCCCAATAAATTATGGATGCTTATTAAAACATATTGACATGATAAATATTTTACATGGTGTGTTTATAGCCTACAAGCTGGGGCTTGGAGCTCTCTCCTCATTTGCAGTGTCCCAACTTGCTGCGTTCTTGATGGAGAGAAAAAAAATAAATGAACAAACAAACTCTTGATACCAGGGAGAGCAGGTCGGTGGGAGGATCATATGCAAATTACAGGCCTAAACTCTGCTCCTGGTTGGAAAGACAGGCTGGAGGGTGGTGCCAGGCTCGGGATCCCACAGTAACTCTTGCTTTCCAGGGAAAATAGAAAGCTAGCACTTGTCACTCTCTTCTTTTCCAAAATGCAGTGTTTTGCAGAAAAAGGTAAAAAATGCAAAAATGAATTTTCAGAGCATTGCAAAAAAACAAACAAAACAAACAAAAAACAAAACAAAACAAAAAAAAATAGCCTGCACATATCATGGCTGATGATATTAACTTGACAGATTAAAGAGTGCCCCAAGTAAAAAGGCTCAATCACAAGAAATAGGAAATTTGCATAGATGAGCTGGCTTGAAACCCTCATTCAATGTAGATAGTCCTGAATTTCTAATAACTTTGTCAGTTCTTAAAATTTTAGTGTGTGTGTGTGTGTGTGTGTGTGTGTGTGTGTTGAGATGCATGGAATATGAGCATACCCTACATATGCCACTGTGCACGTGTGAAGGTCAGAGGATGACTTTTCGGAATCAATTCTCAGGAAGATGGGCTTTCTTTGGTTATATATTTTTTTGTTTTGTTTTGCTTTTCAATTTGTCCCTCATCTCTCTGTAGGAGTACTAGGACTACAGATATATTTATTCCACTTTTGTTGGCTTTTTAGTTGGATTCCAGAGATCTAACTCAAGTTGTTAGGCCACCTTCCTGGCCCTTGAATGTACTTATTTATTGCCTAAAATTCCTTCCAACAGAGACACTGTTTACATATGTCCACCTACTTCTGAGGAAAGTCTGAATACATTTCATCTAAAAATGACACAGAATGTTGGATTCAAAGTTGTCTTTTTTTAAAAAGACACACAAAGAAGCTGTGTGGTGCTTTACACCCACAATACTAGTACTTGGGAATACGAGGCAAGAGAGTTGCCATGAGTTCAAATTTAGCGTGACCTACACAGTGAGTTTGAGGCCAGTTTGGGCTACAGAGTACGACTCCGTATGAAGCAACCAGCCACCATGTATGTATGTGGGAAATCTTGAGCTAAGTAGAAATAAGTTATATCAGGTGAACAGTCTCACAATTGAGACCTTTAATGGATAAAAATCTTCACAGTTGGTGCATTCCATGCAAAGTAGGTGTAGTTACCATTTTATTGCTCTTGGAGTCAATTCTAAATCAAGACGCAGAAACCAAGATGACTCAAGAGCTCTTGAAAAAAAAAAAAGAAGAAGAAGAAGAAGAAGAAGAAGAAACTAGTCTCTTTGAGAACTGCGTGTTTCTTCAACCTAAGTGGAGGGAAAGCTGTGATTAAGAGTCCGTGAGTTTTATTTGCAGACTTTCAGTTCTGTCCTAATTTGGTTGAAACCATGGGTTCCGTCTTTCATTTCCTGTAACAAGTGTATTGCTGAGATCAACTTCTGGGCATTTTTATGCAGCCCCAATGACTGTTGACTGCATCGTGACCAGCATGTCCCACTACTGTCTTCTTGCAGGGGGAGCTGGGGACATTCATGACTTTGTAGAGGTCTCCAGTTTATTTGGGGGCTCTTCACAAGGGAGGAGGGAGTGATGTAAGGGGAGACTTTGTGCTAATGGTGTGTGTACTCTTGGCCATAGCTGCATGCCTAACCACAGGTCTGAGACCAAATGCAGAAGTCATCTATGGAAGAAGCTATTGCTTCAACTGCACAGGGAGCTGTGGCTGGAACACAAAGTGACAAAGGAAGGCTCAGGGGAAGTCAAAAATCATCAGATGGTTCTAGTTTAGATGAAAAGTTGGAGGAAATGAAATGAAAACTAAAAGAACAGAAAAGAAAGAAATAAAGGGAAGAAGGAAGGGTGGAAAAAAGAAGGAAGGAGGGATGAATAAAAAAGGAGAAACGGAATGAGAACGGAAGGAAAGATAGAAGGAAAGAGAGAAGAGAGTGCATGTCTTTGATCTTGAGAAAGAAGAGATTGGCTATTACTAGCCATTGGTATTTTACTTAATCATTAGGGCCAAACAATTGGCTTAAAAAAAGAATACTTTTTGAACCACAAACTGTGTTTGGTGAACTGTGATGTTCTCTGAGGATGGAAATGTTGAAGGATACCACACTTCTCTTTCTTCTCTGAAACTTTTGTCACCAATCTCTCAGTATCTTTAACAGGACTAAAGATCACTTGATTTTATAGAGCTATACTCTCAGAATTCTTTAGATCATATTTAGAAATCAAAGAGAAAGTAGGGGGAAAGCCTTATACACACTGACACAGCAGACAACTTCCTGAGCAGAACACTAATAGATTAGGAACTAAGATAAACAATTAATACATAGGATCTTATGAGACTGAAAAGCTCCTGTAAGCCAAAGGACACTGTGAAAAGGACCAAATGGCAGCCTGCAGAATAGTTAAAGATCTTCACCAACCCTACATCCAACTTAGGGCTAATACCCAAAATATATAAGAACTCAAGAAACCAAGATATCAACAAACCAAGGAACCCAATTTTTAAAATGAGGTGTAGATCTAAACAGAATTCCCTACAGAGAAATCTCCAATGGCCAAGAAGCAATTAAAGAAATATTCAACATCCTTAGTCATCAGGGAAATGCAAATCAAAATGGCTCTGAGATTCCATCTTACACCCATCAGAATGGCTAAGATAAGAAACTCAAGCAACAGCTCATGCAGGCTAGGTTGCGGAACAAGGAGAAAACTCCCCCGTTGCTAGTGGGAGTGAAAACTTGTACTACCATTTTGGAAATCAACTTGGCTGTCTGTCCAAAAAGTGGGAATGATTCTACCTCAAGACCTAGATATACCACTTCTGAGCACACACCCAAAAGATGCTCTACTAGGCCACAAGGACACTTGCTCAACTATGTTCATAGCAATTTTATTTGTAATACCCAGAAACTAGAAATGTAAAAGCCAGAAACCCAGATGTCGCTGAAGAATGTATAAAGAAAATGTGCTACATTTACACAATGGAATATTATTCAATTATTAAAGCAGGGACACCATGAAATTTGCAGGCAAGTGGATGGAACTAGAAAAGATTATCCTGAGTGACATAAACATAGCCCAAACCAAAAGACATGCATGGTATGTATCAGTTCTACGTGGATATTAGCTGTAAAGATAACCATGCTACAATCCACAGACCCACGGAAGCTAAGTAACAAGGAGGGATCAAGGGAAATAGTCATGAATCTCACTAAGAAGAAGAAATGGAACAAACATCATGGGTAGACAGGGTAAGGGGGTGGGAGTGGGAACAGGAGGGGTCGGGTAGGGAGAGAACAGAGGAAGTGAGTACTGGTAGAGACAACTGGAATAGGGCAGAGGCATCTCTGGAATGAACTAGGAGCCTAGGAGAATGGAAACTCTCTGACCCTCAGCTGCATCTTGCTTGATGCTGGCACCTGACGCTGGGCTGTGCCTATGTCTTGAGTTCCAACTCTATGCTCAAGGAAAGTAACTGAGTAACTGTGAGGAAAAGGAAGAGGCAGGATGTGTCTGGGAGGATGTTGCCTGTCAGTGGGTTCCAGAGAAGCCCTGCACTCAACCTTGCATATTTTCAGATGAGTGGAATGTGATATATACACACTTCTCAGCTCCAGAAACACTGGAGAACTCGGAACATCATGGAGGCTTGGATAACACACACACACACACATACATACATACATACATACACACATACATAATATGTAACACATATATGTATATATACACATATATACATACATAAATATACACAAATAATATACACAATATATATATATATCCGTTTTACTTCTAAATCTTACTTGTGCCTAAAATTTCTGACATCAGGGGCCGACTCAAGGACAATCACAATATACCATTTCATCTTCTGTTGCTTTCCTTTAACAGCTGACCTCACACTTCCACCACTTTCCCTGCATCCGTTAGCATCAATTAGTCCTACATTTTCTTGTCAAGATTCTCTCCTGAATTCTTCCATATGTACCCTTGAAATTCAGCCTATGGATTCAGATATGCTTTAGGACACTTGACCACTCTTTTGAAAATTGACTTCTGACTCTGTCATCAGGGGGCTATGAGAGAAAACTCTGGGGGCACAATTTACTTCTATGCAAGTGATACCCAAAAGTTGATTTGTGCTGGTGCATGTGAGTCAGTGGGTAGAGTGCTGGTACAGCATAGCACAGGCCCAGGATTTAATCCCTAGAGCTACTGTAGACTGAGGTCGTGGCGCACAAGCCTGCAGACCCAGAAGATAGGGAGGTCCAGGCCTCCAGAATCCTCAGCCTCAGACAGTTCCTGGGTCACTTGGGCTACGTGAGACTTGACTTTGCTAAATAAGCAATTTTCCTCATTCCCTTTCTTGTCTCTTTGTTTCTTCTCTACCTCTCTCCTCTCTGGCCTCCCTCCAGCCCACCTTGTTTCCCCTTCTCTGGTCCCCCATTCTTCCTTCCCTTCCTTCTCTGCAGATTGCTGGGACCTGACACTCCACTGTGAGCTGTGATCTGAGCAGGGATGAGGGAGGTCACCTGCAATGAGAGGTCTGTTGAGTCATTTTTGTTCTCTGGGGTTCTGAGAAATGTAAGCACAGTTGGAGGGTTGTTAGCACAATGCTTCTCAGAATCACCCTTTTCTACTAATGATGACAAATGACACTTTCATGAATAATGCTGGAGTAGTCCTTTTATTTCAAAAGCCAATTTGCTGTTGCCATGGCAAAAAACAAACAAACAAACAACCAAACCAAAACAAACCAAAAAATGCAAACCAAAGCAATATTGGTAGAGACAGGAAGAAAATGATGATTTTTTGGTGCTGCTTGGAAGTCCTGACCCACCACTAATAATGCTTTGTGAGGCTGAGAGAGAGCTGACTTGGTAAAGTTCCTGCCTTATTACCAGGACCAGGTTTGATTCCCAGAACTTACAGAAACAGCACTCTTGAATCTCTGTGTTTCAAAGGCAGAGAAAGGCAAATCCCTTGAGCTTGCTGGCCAGCTAGTTTAGTCTATCTGGCCAGACCCAGGCCAGTGTTAGGCTCTGTCAGCACACACCCTCCCACCCCCTGTCCCCCACCCCTTGTCCCCAACCCCCACATATCTGAAAAACAAAGCAGAGAATTATTCTCTGGCTTGCCTGGAGTGTGACATCCTCACACACTCTTATTTATTCCATTGCTTTAAAGCTGAAGGTGGGATTTCTGTTTGCTCTGATCAACCCCGAAGGAAAGACACACAGAGATCTGCTAGGACCCTTTCATTGCTAAGCATCCTTTCTTAGGTTCTTCCATGAAAGGTAGTTGTTCATCCAGGAGAATACAAAAGCAGATGTATGGTCAGCTTACAGACCGGACTAGGAGACTGCTGTTTTGCTGGAGAGCTGCATGCAAATGGCCAAATGCAGCTATCACAGAGAGATACTTAGTATCTGCAGAAATCACAGTGGCTGAGCAGAGAAAGATCCTGACCTTGTACGATATAACAAAGCCAACTGACCAACTTCTTCTTCAATGCCAGCCCGAGGAAGCCGGACACAAATGTTGCTGCTCTTGGTTTGGGTTTTTGGTTTGTTTGTTTTTGCTTTTCGGTTGTTTTGTTTTATGTCTAGAAAACACAATGTTCCCCATTTTTCATCTCCCTTCACATATTTATTGGATTTTCACATTATTCCATTTGCTTAAAGTTCCAGAGAATAAACATAATAACTCCATTGATTGAAATAATTAAAATAGATAGCTTCAATAACGGCAGAATCAAACGGCGATGAAGTGGCTGACTTCTCCTTTATCGTTCTCTTGGGAAGTTTGCTTTTAAAAGCCAGTATGTTGTGCTGCTGGAAACAGTAAAGGCACAAAGTGGAAAGCTCTGTGGGCAGAGGCAGGACCTGTCTTGCTCTTCAGAGATCATGGCACCTGCACACAACTCCACGGTGGTTCTTCACTTGTGACAGGAAATCTGCTCCTTCTGGGAGAAGCTCATTCTGTGAGTTTAATTACATCCTAAAGGTGATGTGCAGAGCCTCATGCTGGAAACAGTCTCAGTGTTTGCCTTTTAGTAAATGAATTAGCTCTATACATTCATGCAAGATGAATAATAGAGAATTCTATTTTTTAAGGGAAGCTACGCATATTGAGAAAAGCTTAAAAAATATCACTTGATCAACCAATCAAGAACATTAACATAATAATGGGGAAAACCAAAAAGAAGAATTCACCTTGTGCTTCTGTAGAAAGGGTTTCCTCTCTAGGCAAAATGCTAAGACATAGAGCTGTGCATCCTCGACCAGACCAGGAACTTTGAAGTAAGGTTCAGCTGAGGGAAATGGTGACTTCTGTAAATAGGCAGCAATTTCAGAAAAGGTCATTCCTTTGTCCTATTTGATCTTTGTTTAATTTGAGTTTTCCTCTTGTGTGTCTGAATGGGTCTCTATATGTGTATGCAGTTGCATTCGTGAGTGTGTGTGTGTGTGTATGTGTGTGTGTGTGTGTGTGTGTGTGTGTGTGTGTGTGTGTGTGTAAGCAAGAGGACACTTTGACACCATTCCTCAGACACCACCGAGAAAGGTTTCTTACTGACATAGAACTTCCCAGGTAGGTTAGGCCGGCCAGGGAGGCCAAGGTAGAGCGCTCTGCCTGAACTTGCCCAGCTCTGGGATTACAAGTGTGCAGTACCATGCCGATTTTTGTTTGTTTTATATAGATTCAAAGGATTAAGCTCAAGGGCCTTCACAGCCTGAGCCACCTACCTGTTTTGTTGTTGTTGTTGTTGTTGTTGTTGTTGTTGTTTTCTCTTCAGTAAAGATTACTCTTCTGCTACCACTGGGTCCCATTGTGTTGTATGAGTTAAAAGCTGATTCCAGATGTTCTTTCATCCAGTCTTTAACTATTACTGTCCCTGTGGCATCCACTTTTGAGCTAGTAAGAAACATTTTTCTCTTTCATACCCTTCTCCCCCTCCATCAAAGACAATCCTGATGGATTAGGATTCCAGCTTCTTAAGAATTGTGACAATGGGAAGGAATGTGGTTGTTTAGGAGCCCAGATACTCCTCCAGACCCCACGGGAGTTGCTGATAACAGCCATACGTGAAGGATCAGGCTGTAGCCAAATCAGCTAATCTCATCTCTGGCTGTCTCAAGATCAGGAATCCTCAGGATAAGGCAGGCAAACAACCTGAAGGACTTTGGTACCTAAACAATGGAGGCTCTTCAGGACTTCTTTGAAGTTTTGGGCCTGATAAACCAGCCAAGTCTCCAGGTTTGTTGCTTAATTTGTACCTTGCAGCTTACCCTGGAGACAGGTTATTTATATCCAAATTAAGGATAATCTGACTGTGTAGGGTAGGGATGATACAGATGACGCTGAAAGCAGAAAACATGGGCACATCTACTGGAATATTGAGATAATGAAGAGAAGTGTGCATGGTATGGATGGAGGACCCTCATATCGGTCATCATATATAGGCTGTCCTTTATTTGGACGGCCAGACAAAGCTGCCAGCTGTACCTGTGGGTCGTCTCCTGGTGGCTGGGTATCTGTATGCATTCTGTGTTTCTGTACAGCTCAGCTGTGTGAGTCACAATGGTCCCATCTCAGACAGTCAGTGATTAGAAGGTCTGTGACTCAAATAGCATCATGCATTCCTTTTTGTCTGCACCGGATTGTACTACCTGATACCACGAGTAACAGCTCAACCTGCAGAGGCAATCACTTTGATTTTTGTAAAGCTTTGCATGAATCACAGCAGAGAATGGCAAGATTTTTTTTTTTTTTTTTTACTCAACTCTGCTAGAACTGTTGAGCGAAGAATTCATGTCTAAGTAAGTTGTCTAAGACTTTCCTTGAGCACATTCTAGAAGTGATGTAGTTTGAAGGATGTCATAATATAAGCTCTCCTGCATTAGATAGTAAATAGGAACATGGCGGTGACTTAGCAGGAACCAGACTGCACGTCCTTAGAGTTCAAAGTCTGCTATTCTGTGAAGCAAGCCCTTCCCCTGGTGAGAGCTTGTGCCGTACACTCCAACCTCTTCAGGTTAAGATTCTCTCACCAAATTCCAGCATGGCCTATTTTACTATCTGTGGAGGAGGCACAAAATATTAGAAGAACCCTGAAATGCTTGTTTAACTTTTATTCAACTCGAAAGCCCCCATGTTAATACATTATTTTTGTTCTGAGAGTTTGGGTTTTCACTCACTGCCAGTTAGGATTCAGGTATGAAGCTCAAATCTTCAGAAACCATAGCAGAGACCTGATCAAAGGTGCTTATAGCATGTGTTCTAGTCACTTTAAACTCTTGGAGGCACGGACACAGCTGTGATTAACACTCTGTTCGATGAGGGAACTGAGACCGATGCCGTCTCTGGGGTTACGTAGGGTCACATGTTACTGGATTCTACTCGCACACCAACAGGTTGATGTTTTTATCATTGGGAGCACAGTCAAGGAAACAATGCTTACTTCAGAGCACTGTCTAGAAATAATTTAAAGGCCTAAGATTATACATATAGAAACATTTCTTACATACATGATATTATTTACATAATTTATATACTAATTATATTCATTTATTATTAGATTTCTCCTTTGCTTCCTTCCTTCCTCTCCCTCCCTCCCTCCCTCTCTCCCTCCCTCTCGCTCTCTCGCTCCCTCCCTCCCTCCCTCCCTCTCTCCCTCCCTCCCTCCCTCCCTCCCTCCCTCTCTCACTCCCTCCCTCCCTCCCTCTCTCCCTCCCTCCCTCTCTCCCTCCTTCCCTCCCTCCCTCTCTCCTTCCCTCTCTCCCTCTCTTGTCCGATCCCATCCTTCCTCTGCCCCCTTTTCCCTTCCTCCTCCTTTTTCCCTTCCTTCCCTTTTCCCCTTCCTTCTTCTTCCTTTTGGCCAGGGTCTTTTTCAATTTTCTATGTAACCTAGGATCACCCTCAACTTCTCATCCTTCTTCTACCTCTTCAGTGCTGGGATTATAGGCAAATGCCACCATTTCCAGTTTCTTTTGGTTGTTTGCTTGTTGTGTGCTGGGGATGGAATGCACGACTTCACTTTGTACAAACTAACCAAGCAACCATTGTATCAACTGAACTACTCTTCCAGTCCCTCTTGGCTTTTGTACTATTCCATTTGCATAAATTGTGGTGTGTGTGTATGTTAGACAATAAGCACTGATTTCTCACCACTCATAGGTGGGAACTCCGAGATCAAGGCTGTGAAACACAATGGCCCATTGAGAGTCTGTTTTCTGGTTCTTGTTTTTGTATTGTCTTCAGTGCTAAGAATCATACCTGGGCCTGTGCACACTAGGCAAGAACAGAGAAGCATTCCACTACTGAGACGAGATGCTCCATTCCCAGCTCCTCTCCCGTTTCCATCTCTTGGCTCTTTGATGATGACTTTTGGGTCTTTGACATAAAGAAAGTAGTAAAAGAACTCAACCTGGCCTTTATTCTGAGAGCAAAGATTCTTTCTAGGAAGCACTCCCCCTCCCCTGCCATCGCATTACCATTCAAAAGTCCCAACTTTTAAAACCATCATTTTGCAGGTTATGATTTCAACATATGAATTTTCATACAGTAGCAAATATTCTGTCCATAACATTTTCAAATAGTTCATAGGATTTCTATACCTGGTATTATGCCTCAGATAATTCCTTTGTCATGGAAGACTGTCTTGTTTCTTCCATGGATGTTAAAAGATATCTCTGACATCCATTTTCTAGAGGCCAGTGACTCTTGTTTTCATTTTTAAAAAATCCAAACGATCTCTGGATGTTTCCAAGTGTTTCTCTTCCTATGTGAGATGAGGAGAAAACTCCTTTCATATGAGAACCATCGCTCATGTCTCGATGCAGTCATAGCCCCCAGAGTCCGGGGATTAGCATGAAGCAGCGACTGGATTGGTGGTCAATATTCTAAGAGATGACTGCTGGCCACCATGAAATGGGCTCTCTGTCTTCACTGTCTACTCTTAGTGTTCTGAATGACCTCCTCAGTCCTCATTATGTTTTTTAATTGTTTGTTTGGTTTATCTACTTACTATTTTTTTCTTTTGTAAACTGTAGAAGTCTTTAAAACTATATGGCGAATCCCAACACTTATTCTGCATTGTTTAGGACTCTGTACAATAAAAACTGTATTCTTACACAAGGTCTGATAGGATGACATGACATATTGGACCACACCAAAAGACCCCTTACTGGTTAAATTTATTTTCCCTTTCTATGATTTTTTTTGACATTACATGTTATCTATAGTCATTCCAGGGCTAGATTCATGCTTCTTCTTTTGAAATATCTGGAAAAATATTCTCATAGGACATTGCCTTCAATAGAGTATGCTTTTCTATAGTTCTCAAAATGAGTTTATTGAAGGAAGCACATGGTGATGTGATCTATTGAATTCATGATGTAGTTAGTATAATAAAAAAAATAAAACAGCACATCTTGGGACATTTAATCATGAAGCTTGTGATTCATTGCAAAGATCCTTGAGCATGGTGACTGACATGACAGTGTGGGCATAGCATGACTCAGACCCCTCCCGTCCTTCTGAAGGCCGTGAAGGTTGCACAGGAATGCCTCCAAGCACCTGTTTTCCTTGCACTACAGTATGTCTTCCACCTCCCGCTGTCATCTCTCTAAGATGTAGGTCCATTATGCAGGGATTTCTCTACAGGGTTCTGAGTTTTAGCGTATGATTTTCTGGGTTGATTTCCTATCTAGGCCATGGGGAATCAGTCTTTCCGACAGTTGCCTCATGGTTTTGATATCTGAACTTGGTCTACATTAAGTTGTTGTGTTGTTGTTCAATTTTTGTCAGAGTGGGTTTATTCTATGTAGCCTTAGAAGATGAGATTGACTTAGGTAGAATCCCAGGCATTTTGCTAAAGTTGTTTAAAAGGAAGACTAATTTGAAGTGAGATATTCTGTGCTATTTTCAGGTAAGGAAAGGAAATGTTATGATTGTTAGGTAATATAATTTCTTATGGTGGAAAACATTTCTTTCTGTGAAAAACTATGAGTAAATTTAATAGGAATATAGTTTAAAATAACAATGCATCCAGCATTCTGTGCCAAAATATTATTGATTAAAAAAATGGAATAATTCCAGTGAGAATATATAGAAAATGAAAAATCACATTAAATAAAACCTTTGCATACAATGAAAATCAATTGTTTTTTCAAGTTGTAACACTCAAAAGCACTTTAAACATCATATAAATCCACATATGTTTTTTCTTAGCCAATTATATAATTTTTTTGCATCAGTAAAATATGATATTATTCATAGTCTTTGTAATTGACTTAGACTCAATGTTAAATTCTTGGAGGGCAGCCTTATAAAACCAAACAACTTGGTATCATTTTCTTAGCTCTAATACAGTTTGATAGCACAAGCCTGATTTGCTTTCTCATTTTTCTCCATTTGAATGAAAGTAAACGGAAATATTTGGAACAGCACCAGAACTCATAAATTTCCCATCTGAGAGCTTTTAGAACAAGACTCCTACAACCCATCTAAGAGGCTGGGAGAAACCTCATTGCAGGAATTAGACTTCATTGGACCCAGCGAAACATACAGCACAAGCCAATGTCTTCAATCACCCTTGAAAGGATGCTGTGCAGAAGGGAGCCAGGCAGTCTGGAGTCCCAGCAGGGTGCAGAGGCCTTCCTTTATCTCTGAACTGTGGATGAGAGAGAGAGGGAGAGAGAGAAAGAGAGAGAGAGAGATTTTACACATAGATCATCTCTTATGTTCAAATCTGCTCCATATTCATCTACAATCTCAATCTACTTTGATGCAGGTAGACAATAGAAGCACAAAAGGCATTGCAGCATGCAGTTTTGTCAACTGTGTCAACCATGCTCACCCACTCCACCTCCTCTTTACCCTCTTAGTATCTTACCAAAAGCATCAAATATTCACTGTGCTGTGTGTTTAGACTAAATACTCTTTTGTATATGACACAATCTGCCATTTAGGAAATATAAATGGAGATATGAAATAAGCAGTGCACTAGAGAATTTAATACTTTGTCTCTATCCCGAGATGATAAATAAATAAATGAATAAATAAATATATTACTGATAGGTAGATGATGAGTAGAAAAATAGGTAGGTAGATGGTAGATAGAAGTTTAGATAGATACATGAAAGATGTTAAATAAACAAATATGTAATAAATAGATAAGTAGCTAGATAGATGACCTGTGCATAGACGAGAGATAGCAGATGATAGAGATACGTGATAGCTAGCTAATAAATAGATGATTTTTTGATTAATAGATAATAGATAAATACACATAATGGGTGGTAGAGAGAAGATAAATAGATAGATAACAGATTAGATAAACAAACATACAAGTAGCTTAATATTGTAGGTAAAAATGATCAGAGGAAAGCCATACAAAGAAGCAGCAAAGTAGAAGAAAACTGGTGAAATTTCCCAGTTCAATGAGCTTTCCTGGTATTTAAGGAATCCTAGGAAGTGCTTTCCATACATATGTTAAAACATATTCCTTAACAGTCAAGCCTCAGCACACAAGACATTTCAATGCTTTTGGTAAATAAGTATCAGGTTTCAAAATGTTCCTTGAACACAGAACTGTTTCCAGTCCTGGAGGAGGGCTAAATGATGGATGGTTTACTCTGGGGAGAGCGAAAGGAGGCCTCTTTGTCTCCTTTAGAGTTAATTTCATTTGTGAAAAGTGCTCAGTGTCAGAGCCCCGGGAGAAGCCTCATGTGAGGACTGCTGCAGGCTAAGCTTCCTCCTTCCCTGGTGACCAGGGGCCTTGACCCCACCTGGGTGCCCACCAGCCGCGCAGAGGGTCAGCTGTCAGGAGGCCTAAGTGAGCCATTTGTTTGGAGGTTTCCCTGACACTGCGAAATGGCCTCGGGAAAGCATGGAATACAATTTCAGACTCAGGCTTAAACCCTAAGGATTACGGCAGGTTCCCGATCACTGTATTTCTCTTCTTAAAACATCTCTATGAACTTAATTAATGGGGAATCGGCTGTCAAACTTGTCTTATCAGAATCAAATCTTGAGTGGCCAGATTCAATTTTATGCTAAATTTCTTGATGTTACTGATTTTATTAGATGAAGCTTCCCACTGTCCCAGCCCTGTTCCCTAACCGCCATCCGAAAGCTAGGAACAGCTATTTTTAGATCCAGGCAGGCCCCAGAACGTCAGTCAGTAAATTATTAGCTGTGATTTTAAAAATAGTCCTGGAGACACATTGGGAACATCTGATTTCTCCCTAGCATATGGGCTTGACTTTATATCCCATCTTTATAGCGCAGATCTCCGTAAATAGAATGCGACGCAGCCCGGATCGCTGCCCACACCTGATGCTTCTGGGTTGAGCAGAAGCTTGGAAAGTTCTTGTTGGATAACACTAGCGCTCCACAGTGCCTGGGTAGAGAAACAGTCACATTCCAGAAACATCGCCACACCTCTCACTCCCAGGTGGCAAAGGTAGATTCATTTTCCAGGAAGGAGAGAGGAGGGAGGGATGGAGAGAGGGAGAAAAGGGGGCAGGGAGACAGAGACAGAGAGACAGAGACAGAGACCAGATCAAAAATATTCTTGTTCTATTTGGGGCTCTCCCCCTCCCTCTCCCTCTCCCTCCCACCCTCCCTCCCTCCCTCCCTTCCCCCCATCATCTCTCTCTCTCTCCTGCCCCTTCTGTGCGCATGCACACATATGTGGCTGTTCATGCTTGTGTGTTTGTGCACTCCTGTGCATATGATATGTGTGTGGAGGCCAGAGATCAACATGACTCATCTTCCTTAACCTCCCTTCGCCTTAGTTTTTGAGCCAGAGTCTCTGACTGACCTTCACGCTCTCTCAGTGACACTGGCTGGCTGATGATCTCCAGGGATACCCCTGTCAATACACTCACTGAGTACTGGGTTTTCAAACGGGCACCATAGCATCCGGCATTTTAGTGCTAGGGATCCAGACTTACTTCTTCAGGCTGGCACAACAAGCATGTTCCTGATCTCCGCTTCATGTTTTTCCATATTGGAAACAAAAGGATGATGTTAAGCAGTGACATTTAGCATGTTAATCTCAGATATTACCTTGTTATTCTATGTGATCGAGGCATGCAACAGCAGGCTCCCACACGCGATTGCTACCTGCTGATGCTTCATAAACCGAGAATGTCACACCTCCTCCCCCAGTTTACAATGAAGAAGCAGAGGCCCTGAGAATGTTAAAGACCCTCAGCAAGTTTGTGATGAAATTATGAAAATGTCTTTGGTTTCTAGTCTCTCTAATTCTATTTGGACAATGTACCATTCTGCTGACTTATAGCAGAGGGTCACTAAATATGGCTCAGAATGACTCAGAAATGAGGGAGAAAATGGAAGATATAGTGAAGAAAATATTGGAAATTCCAACATTTGTACATGTTTCTTAGTATGTATGTATGTACAGGACACACACACACACACACACACACACACACACACACACACACACACACACACCACATGCATGGGTAGAGCCAGAGGTTGACACTGAGCATCTTCCTTTATTGCCTTCCATCTTATGATTTGAGTCAAGATCTCCCATTAAACATGGAGTTCCCAGTGTGAATAGATTTGTTTGCTAGAAAGCCCCAGGGATCTACCTGTCCCTGTCCTCACCACCTCAGTGCCCTGCTTAAAGGCCCTGCTTTGTATATGGGTGTTTAGGATCCAGACTCAGGTCTTCTTATAATGAAGATTTCATTGACTAAGCCAGCTCCCAGCTCCCAGCTCCCAGATGCCAGTTCTTCGTGATGACCTTGCAAAGCTGTGTCTAACATGAGCCTTATTCTCCAGATTTGCCAATGGAGACATCAAGGCACACCATGTTCTGGTCATGCAGACAAGGGCTAGCTCCCAGCTGGCCTTAGGAGTTTGTTATGAAGGAAAGGAAAAAGAGAAACCACC
Organism: Acomys russatus; assembly: GCF_903995435.1. Taxonomy (NCBI): domain Eukaryota; kingdom Metazoa; phylum Chordata; class Mammalia; order Rodentia; family Muridae; genus Acomys; species Acomys russatus. The sequence goes on from NC_067145.1 coordinate 60,735,743, forward strand.
AGCAGCTTTAAGTTTGGCACAACTGGGACTAGGGCAGAGGAAAAAGTCATCCATGCCAGATTTATAAAGGAAGGTGTTCCGGATGGGACAGATGCAAATGCCACCACCATTGTTTGTTCAGCTTTAGGCAAGTGAGAGGTCAGCCTGCAGTTGTTGACAGGGAGAAGTTTAGTGAGCAAAATGCCTCTATCAGTCAGGATTATCTTATAAAAATATTTACTAGGGTGTAAGGGTAGAACATTGTGCTACTAACAAGGCAAATCCCTTTAGAACCTCTAGTCCTGTTCCAGAAAACAATACTCAGGAAAAGACCTTATTGTTAGCACATCATGGTCTGTAGTGCTTTGCTTTGCTTTTCTAAGTGGTTGTTGATTGGCTCTATACCCTGTTTTGAACTTCTGATTTCATGAATTACCGTAGTATTGGGTCAAATATTTTATTGTTCTGTTAGCTTCTCAGCTTTAAGAGTAAATGATTTTGTAAAATAAGCACCACTTCTGAAAATCAGACTTGACTAATGTCCTCTCTTTCACTTAGGAACACGGACTCCCTTCTGTCTTTTCTGTTCAGCCATCTTCTTTACTACATAAGTTTCAGGGAGAAATAAGTCCAGTCATCCAAGAAGGTATGTTAAGAAGCAATCTCATTTTCCATTTTTTTTTTGAAAGCTTCACTATTCAGGGTTTCTCCCAGTAAGAGGCTCCCCTTAAAAAGATGTGTGGACTTCATAGGGCTAAGAAGCCACACATGGTGTCCTGTAAGTTCTAGACCCTTGCTGTTTGAATGTCCTACATCCCATGCCTTTCCCAGGCCACACAGTGTTGAGCGTAGGCACTATAGGATACAGATGCACATGGTCTGATCCTGAGGGCCATGCTGGACCAGCAGAGAGCTAGAAATATAACCTCAGCAGCAGTGCCCTCTCTGCTTTACTCGAGTCCAGAAACATAAATAGGAGTGGAAATGAAATCCATTTCCACCTCGCCTAGCACATGGTGTCTCCTGGGATTATAGCTTCATTCACACCGGATTACTGCACCAGCCTCTTGGCCGAATCCTCAGCCAATACTCTCTGCATTCTCTTCCCATCGTGCACGCCAAAGCCAGGCAGAGAGCTTCCTCGGATGCCATTTGTACCCTGCCATCCTTCAACTTGACTCTCAAAGGGCATCCCTCTGGCCTGCTTCATTATACCGTAATCCATCTACTTTTAAGGCACAGGAGCAGACTGCTGGTCCCCACAGGTGCCAGCTTGTCTCCCAGGCCACCCTGCTCCCATCCCACTGAATCTGGCGTCTTTGTCTTTATGTCACTCAAGTGGCTTTAGTCTATATATTTCTAAGCCTGACCAGAAGGTTCTTTTGGAGAGTGCCTGCATTTTTCTACCTATGCATATGTTCTGTATATCAACATTTCTGGTCTACATGGTTTCACAGACTGGAAGAGGGAAGACTGGCTCCATGATTTTTACTACAGATATTTTCATTACGTGGCAGGTATCAGAAGTTCCATACCCAGTTTCTCAAAGCATCTTGGCTATCCACATCCACATCTAGAGCAGCAGGTGTTGGAAGTGAGGTTCACTGAAGAGTTGGGGGCTCAACAGCAACAGCGCCTTAAAGGTGGTAATTCAGTCTCTGGGCTGTAGCCTGTGTACCTCGTGTGACATTTTGTCCATAAAGGGGAGATACAAGGTTCACTGGTTGATTGGCAGATACCGTCTCTGCAGCTCGGTTGGTTAAGAGGGAAGGTTACAGCATCGACAATAAAGTTAGTATGTATGGTATGGTATAGGTGTAACAGGGCTTTAAAAACCAACTAATATATATAAGAACACATAGCGGCACATATGCATGATAATGCCATAATGAACACTATTACTTTGTATGCTTACCTAAAAAATTTCTATTTCAAATATTCCTTCAATCAGTCTTAATAGTTAATGGATCTGAGGAGATATGCAGTGCTCCCTTTGTGTGTACGACGACTTGATTTCCATACCAGGAATCCAGATAAAAATACCTGGCATGCTAGCGCACAGTTGTAATTCTAGAGCTGGGGTGGGGTGAACACAAGTGGATTCCTGGGGGTTTCCTAGCCATGAGGCCAAGTTGTCAAGTACCAGGCCAAGGTGAGACACCATTTCAAAAAACAAAACAAAACAAAACAAAACAAAAAACAAAAAAGTGGACCACATCGGAGCAAATATATTGGGCCTTCTTTCTGTCCATTGCATGGATATAAAGCTGCACACATGTACACATGCATAAACATGCATGCATCTGTGTACACACATGCAATTCTTCGCATACCTGTATAGTCTCCTTAGTTTTTTAAAAAATATTTTATTATGTTTCTTTTTTAACATATACATTTATATTATTACAAAAACATATTAACCCCTAACTTACTAAGCTCAATTGAAAGACTAAACGATCTGGGCCTCAAAACCATCAGAGACTTGAGAAGGGATAAAACTTAGATTCCTGAATGAACCAATAGGTGCTTTAAGTTAATAGAGATGAGATATGATAGATAGTAGTCTCCTTAGTTTTAAGGTGGAAGAAACTGCCCAAGACGGTGAATGGAGTCTTTTCAAATCTCCTGATTATAGGACTGTTAATGGATCTTCTGTTTATCGACCCTCCACTCGAAGTTGTCCTGCCAAACTGATGATTGCAATAACCTATAGAAGCTATGTATTATAAAAATAATTTAATCTAATTATAAGATATACATTATGTGTAACTACTAGAATTGCAGAATAAAGGAAAAACCAGGAAACAATTAATTGCATCATTGCTCTATTTGTCTAACCCACTGAGTCCTGTTACCTTCCTGCTTTGCTTAAGGTTTATGACAGGACTGTCCTTTCTCTGCCACTTGGAGCCCTGTTTTTCCTTCTGAATTTAATGACTATCCTCTCAAATAGATCAATGCTGCTCTACATGACCACTTTTCGGGTTGACATGACATTCGACTGATGGATATAATCTAATTTACTTGATCCCTTCCCATGTTGATGGCATTAGGCTGGTTCGCAATGCCATTAGGCTTTTAGGGAGGCTGTTTCTCGCATCAATTTTAGATTTGCATTTCCTTCATATGAGAATGACTTCCGTAGACTTTTTCTTTTATTGTGTTCCTGCTGAGAGTGTGGTCTCAGTATTGTAATGCATGTGATGCTTGCTTCTGGTTCTAGTGCTCTTCTGAGCAAAAGGCTGCTTCCTAAAGGGGCACAACACTTTGTGAGTTTGATACTAACGTCTTGCTCTGTGGTCATTTCTGTTTGTTGAGTGTTAGTCTTTACTTCAGCATTTCTTTGGTGCATTGGAGTAATTGCAATAAGGGGCGTTGATTTTTTTTAAAGATGGCTTTTTTTTCCTTCTCTCTTTGATGCTTGTCACTTCTTCCAGTATGAAGTTACTGGAAGCAAAATACACACAGTAAAATAGATAGACAAATTTTCTAGGAGTTATAAAATAAGGTTATTCTTCATGGAAAAAGTTGATAGCCCTTGAACTCAATAGTTGAGGATGTTGACTTTACTTGTATGCATTTATACACATGTATACATGTTTTTACAGGTGTACATGCACACATGTGTATGCTTATAGCTATAGCTTATAGAGGCCACATGCTGACAGCAGGTGACTTTCTCAATTGACAGTGGCTCTCCACAAGCCCCAGCAGCCTGCATGCCTACATTTCTCGGCCACAAGACCTTTAACATAACTTATAATGGGTTTTTCTCCCGTGGGTGCTGATAATCTGAATTCAGATCCTCATGGTTGCCCACCAAGCACTTTCAGGACTTCACATCTCCACAGCCCCAGAACAGTGACTGTAGTGAGTGGATACATACTGGGAAATGATGAAATACAAGTGTATTGTTTTGAATGAAGGTGGGAGAAGACAGAACACAAATTCTTGTTTGGACTAGTAATATTCAAGTAGATTATGAAGTGAATAGTAAGATTTTTAGAAACAAGTCCTGATATGTTTATTTCATAGTTAACAAGGGGCCTCATTCAATGACTAGAATGTCTTGAAAATGGCAAAGGACGGTGGGATGAAATAAATGCTAAGCTTCCAAGCTTTGAGGTCAAGGACAAGGACTTGTTCATCCATCAATAGTAAGTAGCAGAGAGCTGATGAGGTCCCAGTAAAGGTTGTCTGGTGCTGTCTGAATGGCAAAGCAATCTTTTCTCTATTCATGGAAACTGTAGTTCTACTTGCTACATAGTTAATTCAATCAGCATTATTGACAAAGATATTATGCATGTTACTGTCTCTATTCTAACCTTGTTTCTCTTCCCATACATTATACTGTTGATATTGATGGTCAGACTTCAAAATGTCAGGCACTCACATGTATTTATGTGGAAGTTAATTAAGAAAAATACAAAGACACAGAAAATAATGGGGGAAAGCAAATATGTAGAAAGTCATTCCAGAAAGGCCTGAAAGAAAAACAATACACACACACACACACACACACACACACACACACACACACACAGACAGACAAAACAGAGGAGGCAAACAGTGCCACAGAAAACAAAAGCTGAGGAAATAGGCAAGTATAGAAAAATACAAGTATATTTCTCAAAGCTAAAAGAGCATAATCTCTCCAAAATAGTAAGAAGACTCAAATTTTAAAAGGTCTATATTTATATATTTGCTTGTATATTTTAGCTAAACAAGGATTTAAAACAGAGGTAATAAAATGTTTGACTGAAAAAATATTCATAGTGAAAGTTGCATTAACAATGTTTAATGGAAGAATAAAGCAACTTCTTCAAATGCATACTAGAAAATTATTGTAAAATACTACTTGATGGACTTACTTAAATTTTCTATTGGTCTACATTGAGGAAGAGACTGTTTTGTATACTTTCCATTTGATGAATTACATATGTTTCTATAAGATGAGAAAGGAGATAGCGTATAGCAATTTGGGCTGTAAGTGCATTCATCACTTTTTCTTGGTAATGTGGTGATGGCTTCTGACATTGAAGCCATTTAAATCAGACCAGTAGGTGACCTTGGCGCTGCCTACTTCTAGATTTTTTTTCTTCTCAAGGGAGATGAAGAAGCTTTTCCATGCCCATTATTTGTTTACTTTTCCTGACCCCATCTTATTATACAAAACCTCTTTAAAAGAAATGCTGGGATGGGGGATGGACTGCAACCACCACTCTGCCATCCCGCTGTTAGAAAGCATCCCAATACATCTGCTTTAATATACTCTTATTAATTCTTTGACAGTTTCATACATGTATTTGACCATATTTTATCCCTCCTTGTAACTTTTTCCAGATCTCCAAGTTTGACATGTTTTCTTTCTTTCTTTTTTTAAAAAAATGAGCCACAGAGTTCAGTTTGTGCTTCCATATATCTCTGGGTCTGGGCTATGGCACCATGCACTAAAGTATGATTGACTTAACAGGGACCCACATCCTTAAGGGAATTTCTTTCTTCCCAGGAAGCCATAGATTGTCCTCAGTTAGGAATGGAAGGTTGTCAACCCCTACTAACTAGAATGTTGACTGGTTTGGTACTATGCAAGTCTTATCTAGGCAATCATAGCTGAATGGCTGGGAGTTAATGAGTTAATGCCTTGTCTATAAAACACTATTTAGTTCCAGTTGTCCCTGACCTCTGCCCTTGAAATCTTTCTGCCTCTTCTTCTAGGTATAGGGTGTGTCCTCTTGGGTTGCTTTCAGAGATCTCCTGGAGACCCCTGAACTAACGGATGCTGCTGTTATTGTTCTTGGTTGCCCAATTCAATGGCTCTTGATGAAGACACCATATGCATTAGTCATAGGATATGGAAAAATCAAACTGGTACTGACTCTCTGGCTTCTGTGTTGATTAGTTTTCATAATACAAGGAGGTACTATGTAGGCTGCCTGGGGCAAAAGTCATCACCGGTAGTACCCAATTGTGAACCTTGTAAATTATATCAATAATCAGAATAGCAAGAAATGGCTATAGGTGCAATGGTGGTACAACCATTATGAAGGTGACAAACTCCTTTCTGATTAGATTTAGGGAGGAAAGACTTGTCTGGTAACTCAAATCTGGACAAGAACCAATGACAGGGAAGCTCACGGGATCAAGGGGTAAAACTACTATTATTCTGGACATTGCTACAAACTGCTCTCTAAGTTTATATACCTATACCCAGAGATCACTGAGGCTCTCAGATCTCATCAGAGAGGATTTTTTTTTTCAGAGGATGACAATTAACCCATAAATGCACAAATGGCCACAGTACAGTGAGTGTCATGGAGTACCCAGCTGCATATGGGACACCTGTATCAACATTCCTCCCACCAAGTCTCAGAGACCATCATGGAAGAAGTAACAGAAAGACTGTAAACTTCTAAGACCTCTCGGCCACCTGTTTTCCTTCCATGGTTTACTGACAAGCTGGACTTTATACCACCCCTCCTCTTACCTCCCCTTTCAGCCATGCACTCTCCTTCCTCTTCTCCTCCTGATGTTTAAATTCAGAGCAGTGGTCCCAACCTACTTTAGTAAACTCGTATTCTAGTAACTGGTTATTTTTATGGGACTTTTTGATCTTACTGTTCCCGTGTGTTTGGCTTGTCAGGTGTTTCTGGAGTTCTGCCTCATGCTGCTGGAGCTGACTAAAAGAAGAGTTAGAGCATTTCTCCCGTGAAGGAACGAGATGCTTTCTGAGTGCTTACTGCATGCTGCCTCCTTCATGAGTGCTCTATGGCATGCCTGAACATAACTGGGGAAGGTAATCCTCTGCTGCCTGTTGGAGAATCTCTTACTCGTGATGCTCCGTGGCACAGTGAAGTCTCAAGAAGGGACAAGCTCCTTCCCTTCACTCCCAACCTGTGCCTTTGACATAATAAAGGAAGCGGACTATGGAGCTGCCCATGTGTGTCTTGTCTGAGATTTGAAAGGCCACCTCACAGTCACCTACTTCGGTTGGATATCACTGGGCAGTTGTTTCTGTGTTTCTTTCAAGACATGACTATCTTTTCTTGTTGGGGCTATGCTATTACTCCCTCACCACGCAGCCCTAAGTAGTATGCCTTCTCTTTTTACATTTCACACGGACTATGTAGCATTTTTATATAGTTATAGTTGCATTTGATAGGCAAGAGATGAATCTAAACTAGCTTTTCTGAACTAGACCTGAGATTTATCAATATTTTTTTCTCCCAACAATGGCTGCCATAATACTTTGAAGTCATGCTGATGATTCTCTGGGTAAATTGAAAGAAAACCAAATAATTATATATGTGCACACATCTGGGATAGAAGTTTCAGATGCCACCCTTTTTTTCATGTTATTTCCAGGAAAAAAAAATTTGAAGAGCCATAGTGGAACATTCCTATATTATTCAGAGAGTTTGCACTTTACTCTTTCTGTACCCTTTTGTTCTCTGTGTTCCTTCCTGCTATTTTTCATATTCCTTTCCAAGCTTCTACACGTCTAGGTATATGTCGATTAGATTCAGGATAACTTTATGGTTGATTTAACCCACTTGGTCTTGGCCAGAGACAGGATATAAAGATTTTTTGTGCCATGCACGTAGTGTAGTTCTGTTTATAGAAATGCCAGTTTGTTTAAAGGTACCTTGGACTGTGGCTCAAATTATGCACTTGATATAGCATTGATTAATGATGTGAATGGTGACAGTGAAGACTCAGAATCAGCAGTACTACAACCAATAAACTCTAGTGAGTGGTACAGTCCACTTGCTCTGGCTTCTTAGCATCTCGTATATTTATTACATTGCTACAGGTTGTATATGGCTCCGTTGGGGAAAAGGAATAGAGGAATACCTCAAGAAAAGCATGAAGGTTCGGGGCTTAAACTGATAGTGTTTAACTAAGCTGAGATGCTAAGGATAGCAATCTGCACTTGAAGGAATGTTTATATTTCTTAAGGCACTGCTTATCTCTATATATCCCTCTATATAAATTCGTATTTAAATATACTTATAAAACCATACATATCAAAGCCATATATTATACATATGTGTATAAATTTGATATTTATATAAATTATACACACACATGTTTCCTCTTTTCAAAACACCTTCAAAGACACATTAAGAAGTGTTACTTGGGGGCTGGAGAGATGGCTCAGTGGTTAAGAACACTGACTGCTCTTCCAGAGGTCCTGAGTTCAATTCCCGGCAACCACATGGTGGCTCACAACCATCTATAATGTGATCTGATGCATACTGTATACATAATAAATAAATCTTAAAAAAAAAAAACAAAGAAGAAGTGTTACTTGTGCCAGACGTGGTGATGCTCACCTTTAATCCCAGCACTTGGGAGGCAGAGACAGGAGGATTGCTGTGAGTTCAAGGCCAGCCTGGTCTACAAAGTGAATCTAGGACAGCCAAGGCTACACAGGGAAACCCTGTCTCAAACCCCCGCCCCCGCAAACAAAATAAATGTTACTTTAGCTGCGTGTGGTGGTGCACAACCTCCCAGCACTCCGGGAGGTAGAAGCAGGTGGATCTCTGTGAATTCAAGGCCAGCCTGTCTACAATGCAAAGTCTAGGACAGCCAAGGCTACATAGAGAAACCCTGTCTCAAAAAACAAAAAAGGAGGAAGAAGTGCAACTTTACCAACTGGGCATTTCTCAACCCAGTCAACACATGAAATTAACCTTCCCATAAAATTTTAATTAGAAAGTGTTCTGTTATCAGTCAAGTAAAATAATACTGCATCACAGAGCATCCTACTGACAGGTGTGGTAAAGCATACCTATAACTTCAGTGCTTGGAAGACTACGGCAAAATCTTATGAGTTAAATGACAACCTTGACTATATAATGATACTGTCATGATGAATAAATATAAAAATTAAATATGTTAGTATGGCTATTTCCCTGAAGATTTCTAGATTATTCAATGAATTTTTGATGTTTCTATTTATTTTTGTTTATATTTTTGTGTGTATGTGTGATGTATATGAAGAGTCTGTGTGTGTGTGTGAGCCCGTGTGTGTGTGTGTGTCCTGTGTGTGTGTGTGTGAGCGAGCCCGTGTGTGTGTGTGTGAGCCCGTGTGTGCGTGTGTGTATGAGCCCGTGTGTGTGTGTGTGTGTGAGCCTGTGTGTGTGTGTGTGAGCCCGTGTGTGTGTGTGAGCCTGTGTGTGTGTGTGTGTGAGCGAGCCCATGTGTGTGTGTGTGAGCGAGCCCATGTGTGTGTGTGTGAGCAAGCCCGTGTGTGTGTGTGTGAGCAAGCCCGTGTGTGTGTGTGAGAGAGCCCGTGTGTGTGTGTGTGTGTGACGCCGTGTGTGTGTGTGTGTGAGCAAGCCCGTGTGTGTGTGTGAGAGAGCCCGTGTGTGTGTGTGTGAGGCCGTGTGTGTGTGTGTTGTGTGTGTGTGAGCCCGTGTGTGTGTATTCTGTGTGTGTGTGTGTTCTCTGTGTGTGTGTGTGTGTGTGTGCCGAGGCCAGTGAAGCACATCAAGCATTCTCCTCCATTACTTCCCTTCTTTGTCCTTTGAAACAGCGTCTTCAGCTGTCTCTGTAAGAAGACTGACATCCAGAAAACTCCATAGAGCCTTCTGTCTCTGCCCCTCACAAGACTGGGGCTCCAGGCCAGCCAGTTCTCAGCAACAACAAGCCTTTAATTGTGTGAACTGCGTGAATTCCAAGCCTCATGCTGCCATACTAAGCTCTTACCTACTGAGCACTGTCCCCAGCCAGTTGTCTAAACTTTTAGTAACTATAATGGGTTTTTCTATGTATTGGCAATATGACAAGACTGATTTAATAAGGATAACTAAGTTTGAGCTGGTGAAAAAGAGTGTGTTGGGGGGGGGGCGATAAAAAGACCTGGAGGAGACAGAAGCTCACAAAAAAGACCAGCAGAACCAACTAACGAGGGCCCAGAGGGGCTTGTTGAGATTGAAGCATCAATCAAGGACCACATGGACTGGAACTAGGCCCCCCACAAAGATGTAGCCGACGGGCAGCTCAGGCTTCATGTGGCCCCACTAGTAAGAGGAGCGGGGCTGTCTCTGACATGGATTCTTTTGCCTGCTTTTTGATAACTTCCCCCTGGCTGCACTGTCTTGCAACTTGCCACTTGATGAGCTGGGGTGGGTTGGAAATGGAACCCCCTTTTCTGAGGAATAAGGGAGGAGGATAGAGGAGAGGGAGGAAGAGTGGGATAGAGAGGTGAGGAAAGATGATGGGGCTATGACCAGGATGTAAAGTGAATACACAAATAAATTAATTTTTAAAAGTTAGAGCGTGCGAGATGCAAGGGTTTACCCACTCGTTCCAGCATCTGAAGCACCAGATGAACGCCCTTGCTTCAGTCTACATAGTGGCTGGCCATCCATAAATGGGTGGGTTGACTAGGTTAGTTAAGCTATGACTAAACTATTCCACAAAATCTCTTTAACTTCTCTTGGAAACAAAAGACATCCTGTGTTACAGTTGACGGGGGCGGGTGTGTGTGTGTGTGTGTGAAGAAGCATCAAGGGCTCACATAGTTCGTCTGACACTGTCTAGTTAGCGAGTGACAACCAGGATGTGAACCCTGCTCCAGTGTCTCACTTTATGACCGGCCTCGACACACCTGCCCAGCCTGAGTACGTTGGCTACTTGTACAAGTCATCGTTTCCTGTGGGTTCTTAACGTTGGTATGATTCAGCTTTTACGAACTTTTCCCCATTTGGCTTCTTTTGAAGTGTTACATAATAGATCCTTCTCTTTTACAAAGGTGTGTGATGTCAGCATCATTCCAAATGTTTTAAAAGGAAATGCCGGGACGATTTGAAGAGGGTATATCAGAAGGAAACAAGGAAGAAGTAATTTTGAGAAGCGTCATGATTCAGCTTCCGGTTAAGCCGGGGTCCCTCTCTTAGCAACTGAGTCGCTATGGGTGGAACAAAACCCTTGTTTCAACACTCCACCTTTGTGTCTCCAAATAAGTGCTGAGCTTTACTTTCCTTCAGATATGACTGCAGTCATGTTTACACAGGGAGGCACCCTTAAACGAAAATGTTTGTCAAGTACATCAGTGGGGAAAAACATATTGACCTTCATGCTCCAAGTCCAGTGATAAATTCAGTATCGTTTTCTACAGAATTTTTAGGGTACAATCAATTTACTGATTACTCTAGTACTGTAGAGCCTCTTAGGAAGCATAACAGTCGGAAACGTAACCTGCTATTAGAACTTTAAAATCCTTGATGCTGTTATGTTCACAGATTATAAAATAATATCGGTCCATTGTAATATAGCTGAGAATTATACAAAGGCACAACATAAAATAAAAAAAAAAACTATGACAATTTCCCATCTATCGATAATCATTACTGAATTCTTTCCCTGCGCCCACTGCTATTGGACATGTTTTAGGTGGTGTGTCTTTTTGTTGTAACCATGAGATCACAGATATGGAGCAATTTAATTTTCATCATTTTTAGAAATCTATTTACTGTAGTTGCAAAATGTTAGGAATTATATATGAATCATTCTCAGTTCAGATTTCGTTACTTAACAGCGGGATATTCTTTATTCTGTGCTTCAGTTCCTTTATGTGATCATCACTATGATCAGCACAATTATCATCCTCATTAGCACAATGACAGCAGTAACTCACAGGTTTGTTAGGAAGGTCAAGTGAACTCCTGCATGCTAAAACATCTGACACATGGATAGCCTCAGCTAAATACTTAAGCGTGGCTACCTAATAATTGTAATGACTACACACAGGCTACCATACAGACAGCCCTTTTGTATAGCCATTTTCTTCTTCAACATTTCTCCCCCAAACCCATCAGTTAGAGAAAAGTAAGAACAATTTGGAGTAAGCTAGTTATATATGTTTAGGATAGCTGAAAGCAATGGAAACACCATGGAAAATAGAGCCATCATTTAGAGATATTCATGTGAAAATGGCTTTCCAGAAACACTCCAGCCAATTACAGTTGCATCAGGATGTCTCCCGGCTCACTGCAACCGCAAGTAGCCAATTAAAATATGTTCTCATAGAAAGTAACTGGGAAATTAGGTAGTGAAGATAAGACCCAGAAGGAAATACACATCTCCCATGATCCAAAACTGCACATGAGGAATATTATGTTTTGTTTATATGATTCCTGATTCTTCATATGCACATGTGAGCATTTTTCTCTTTAATAGAATAGCTTTTATTAAAAGTCAACATATCATGAATACCTTTCTATGTCAAATAATTATATTTTGTGTTCACTGACTTCTCTTAAAAGTGCTTATTTTAATATTTTATATGTAGTGTGTGTGTGTGTGTGTGTGTGTGTGTGTTAGAGTTCATGCAAGCCACAGTGTTTGTAGAAATCAAAGGACACCCTAGGAGAGTTGGTTCTTTCCTTGTCCTATGCAACTTCTGGGGTTCAAACTCAAGAAATCAGGCTTGGTGGCAAGTGCCTTTATCAACTGGGGCACCTTTTTGCCTAGAATGTATTTTTAACAACAAAGGAATGATGACTACACTTTACACTCAGTAAAATTTCTAATAGCAAAACGTGCAGCAATTAATGAAAATACAATTTAAGTTACATGAGGGGGAAAAAATCAAGTAATAAAATGTCCCGCCACACTGAAGCATCCTCGTTGTTGTGTGCACTCTTAGTTATTATTTTCACTCCATTACTGTATCCATAAAAGTATTTTCTCACAAAATGGCATTAAAATATGCACCATTGTGTTACATAATTATTCAAACAGTGGGTCAGATATTAATAATATTTAAGGGCATTTTGGGGGTTATTACTGGTACTTTCAACCCAGTGTAGATCATTATATCAGAAAGGGTCTATGCTAACTCTGAACTGTTTTCCCAGAGTTACTCTCTTTTGGTTATCAACTCTTCAGTGAGAAAGGCAAATGTGACATCTTGTCAGGCTGACATCACTAAGTTGTCATTTTTCACTCCTGTGTGCATTGCAGCTGGTTGGGTATTTCCACTCATTTGTCTTGCTCCTGAGTCAGCTTCCGTGGAGGCTCCTCCATACTCCTTGGCACTATCAGGTACTCATGAGCTAGCGTGAGAACTGACTTCCAACACGGTGTGAGGAAGGTGAGTGGTGGGCTGAGGTCCACTCAGAACAGGGACCAACTCCAACAACAGATGCCACAGAAACAGGAAGTGGACGGAAGCTTAAAGCCCTCACCCTGCCACAAGGTGAGTGTCCCGTTTCCTGTGTTTCACACATAAAGCAGCCCAAGAATCCAAGAGGAAGAAAGAGAGAGACCTGCCTTATGACAGAACAAGTGGCAATGAATTACTTTTTAAGCTGTAGCCTCAGCTAGGGTTACTATTTCTGTGGTGAGACACTATTAACCAAAAGCAAGTTAGTGAGGAAAGTGTTTATTTGGCTTACACTTTCACTTCTTAGTCCATCACTGGAGCAAGTCAGGACAGGAGCTCAAAAGGGCGGGAATCTGGAGGCAGGAGCTGATGCAGAGGCCACGGAGGGGTTCGGCTTATTGGCTCGCTCCTCCTGTATTATGAGTCCCGTTTTTGCTATAGAACCCACGACAGTCATCTCAAGCGCAGTACCACCCAAAATTGGCTGGACTGTCACCCCTTAACCACTAGTTAATAACATGCTCTATAGTCTTGCCTACGGCCTGATCTTACGTGGGCATCTTCTCTACTGAAGCTCCACTCTCTCTGACGTCTTTATTTTGTGTCAAGTTGACAGACAACTACCCAACACCTCTGTGAACTATAGGTCAGAGTTGTAGCAGAGTCCCACTGCCTAGCGCGGTCACTGGCTTTCTAACCAGAGCTCATAAACTGCTCTACTTACCAACTGACCCAAAGAAGACATGTTTGTTTCATCTGAAATCTCTGCTAACAAGACCAGCTATAAATGCCAGTGAAAACTGAGATCATCTAACAAATGCTCTTACACATTTGATATTGATATTGATATGAGAGATATTTAACAAATCTTAGCTATTCTGATTTTCAAACAGAAACAAATAATTTAGTTGTTTATTTTATTAAGTTTTAAAATGAGGACGAGGTACTCTTCTTAACCCCCTTTCCCTACTCACTGGTCCTCGAGCAAGCTCAGGAGATAGGGACTAGGAGAGGAACAGGAATGCTCAAGCTTGCGAATACTCTTCCTCAGGAGAGGTGTAACAAGTTTTGTGATGCGTTTGCCAGTTTGACAAATCCCGACTAGAGTACAATGAATTAGCAGTGGAATCCACATCCTCCAACTCTGACATCTTAACTGCTTCATAAAACCCTCATATTGTAGGCTGGGATGCTTTGCCTATGAGGCTGAACAATGATGGGTAATTTTTCACGTCAGAGAATTAAAAACTGCAGTGTGCCTTCCAGATTCTCTTCATCTGAACGTAGTAGCATATTTAGGAAAACAAAAGGCATTTCTATGGAAGGTGTAGGGTTTTGTTTTTGTTTTTGTTTTCGTTTTCTAAAGAAAAGCTTAGTTGGCAAAGTACTTTGTCTTCTAAACATGAGATTTTAAGTTTGATTTCCAGAACCTACAGTGCTTTAAGAAAAAAGTCTACAGGCAGGTGTGATGGGTCACACTTTTAATTCCAGCAGTCAGAAGTAGAGGGAAGCAATTCTGTGAGTTCAAGCCCAGTCTGGACTATATAGGGAGATTCAGAACAGCTGGTGCTACATAATTATCTCAAAACAGAAACAAAAATAAAACATCACAAAGGGCTTAATGTGGTGACACCACTGGGGAAGCAAGGAAAGGCAGATTCATGGGGCTGACTGTCCAGCCAGGCTACTCCACTTGGTGAGTGCTGCTCTCAAAATAACATGGCAGGTGGCTCCTCAGAAATGACCGCCAACCTCGGTTCCAGGTCTCCACACATATGTGGCCCCCATCTCTCTCTCTCTCTCTCTCTCTCTCTCTCTCTCTCTCTCTCTCTCTCTCTCTCACACACACACACACACACACACACACACACAGACACACAGACACTGACAAAGACACAGAGAGGCAGACAGACACACACACACACACACACACACACGTGTGCACAGAGAGAGAGAGACAGAGACAGAGAGAGACAGAGAGATCGAAATAATAAAGTAAATTAAACCTCCAGGTATTTATTCTCCTTGATTGTCTGCTCAAGTGGACTCTGGTTCTGACAGATATGATGAAGACGTTGACAGGACAGCTTCCAAGTTGTAGACAATGAATATTCCCCATGATTTAACAGGTTTTCTATCTGTTTCTGCATAGTTTTAGGGGACATATCTAACTTCTAGATGGTCACTTTCCTGAAAGGCTCATTCTCTCATGCAGTGTAGGTGTAACAGGGAAACCAGCCAATGGTCTTTAACTTATGAGAAGGGAAGATAAGTTAGAGCTACACTGATCTTGAGAGGCAGCTCCCTCTGCTCTTTTATTTTCTGTTAAGAGGATTCTCTGCAGTCATTTTTCTGTAGTTATTCTCTCTGAAGGAATGTAAGGTAGAAAATGCCCCTAGGAAATCCTTGTTCATTTTACTGTTGAATTTTAGTTTCAAATAAAACGTTTACTAGGCAGTTATCTTATCTCATCTAGTAATTATCATGCTTTGTTTATTGATTATGTTATGATAATGTCTGGTCTGTGAAATTTATGAGACCGTCTGCTGTAACGTCTGCTGGATAATGGGTTAACCCCGCATGCATGGAATGTTCCTTTAGCAATGATTCCAATATTTGGGAAAATCATCTACATGGAAGAATCATTGCCTTGTGCCATGGAAGCGATACTGAACACGAAACGCTTGCTCTGCACTCCAGGTGTGTAGCACGTCTACGATAATTTATAATTTACCAAATGTAAGTGAGCTATCTGGAGGAAATGCAGATCCACAGGGAAATTTCCAGCAAACAAGTAGATGGCAAACAAATGGCTGTATTAAGAGTAATTATTATTAAAAACACAATTTTCTTTTGTATTAGTTGCAAGGGTGATACAATTACATTCCAAATTGAAAGGCATGTCTTGAGAATTTCTGATAAATGTATTTACGTTAAAAATGGTCCGGAGTAGCTAAACAAATGTATGGGCTTTGAAAAGGAAGAGTGATGAAGGGGACCATACTCCATTGGAGCGCATGCATGTACATGTGAAGTGCAGCGTGGAGTATACTCATCAGTAAATGTTTCTTATAAAACTATCTAAGCAAAAGCATATAATGAATTTATAAAATAATTGTAACCTATATTAACATAGCACACAGATTCCAATCAGGCCTGGTCCATTTTTCAAAAGTAGGTCTCATCTTGCTCAAGTCTACGCTGTGATGCTAACATCTGAAAATCCAGTTGTACAGGAGAATTTGGTGTAAGAGCTCATGGCTTTCATTTGCTTGAGTAATTGGCATTTTCTACAAGTCATCATGAGGACCTGAGCTTAGCAATACAGTGCTTTAAACATCACCACTAACCTTCCCCTCATTAAAATGAGGCACTTAGCAAAATTTTTTCTTTCTACTAAGTTTGATAATTCATAGCAAGACATATGTGTAATCTTCTTGAGTTTTAAACTCTGGTTTTCTTAGAATTATTGGAGTGTACACATACATGATCACCATAATATGCAGATATAATAAAATTGCTTACATACATCTACTTACTTTGACATATGAAGTTGTTTACTACAGTTTTTTTTTTTTTTTTTTTTTTACTTAAACCTCTGAAGCACAAACCCTGAGAAGGTTGAATCTGTGTTGAACTATATTTTAAGGTCACATTAAGCCCTTTCAGGCCCAAGAAGATATTAAAAGGCACAGAACAGAAGGCAGAAGTCCACTAATTGGCTACCCTGATGATCTGAGAGAGCTCACCCCAAAATGCTTAATGTACTCTTGCAGAGGGATTTGCAAATAGGAAATATCTGCTTCATTATAATGGCAGCTGGCTCAAACCATTTGAGTGATCTTTATTTTACTTTATTTAAGAGGGCTAATGATTCCTAAATATTACATTTAGAACACTGAAGATAGGATTTTTAAATACAGGACAATTTTACATCTAATAGATATATACACCATTGGACATGCAGACAGGAGCCTTTAATTGAACTTAAGGAAGAGAATCAGTAAGGACAGGAAAAAAAAAAAAAAAAAAAAAAAAGGCAACTCAACCCAACTGTATCAACAACTGATTATGTATTTACTGTGTACTCGTTCATTTATTCAGTGGTAACTTCTAAAGGTCAAATACTTCTGTGTCTTCCTGAATCTACATGAATATGTATTTATGACTGTATCTATGTTTGCCTGTCTGTCTTTCTATCATCTATTTATATGTGTATGTGTTCCAGCACAAAGCTGAGGATATGGAGGTGAATGATGTCTGCTTTCTCCTGGTGTTCACTGCCTAGAAATGAAGTAAGCAGTAACAAGATAAGGCCGCTGAAGTGGCTGAGGGTGACTAAGGGAGGGCTGAAGTAGGATCTGGGCAGGAGAGATGATGATGCCAAAGCTGGCGAAATGTTGGGAATCAAATTGTTCATCTGACGATGGTGGGGCACTAACAGCAGAATGCGTGGTCTGTGAGCTGTGCCTGTCCTGCTCTTATCTCACACATCACTTACTCCCCTAATTCCAACGAGGCCGATCTTCCCTCATACTGCACACATCCGCCCTCCTTACATCCCCATTACTTTTGTTGGAGCAGCATTTTTCTGATAAAAATGTCAAAGTAGACACAGAGGAGCAACAATACATTATTTTTCCCTTTAGAAACATACCATCTAGAATAAAATATGGTAGGAAAGGTGTTTGAATTGCCATCATAAATTAAATGTTTGCTAGCCCAGAATTAACATTTTAAAAAATGAAGATATATATATATATATATATATATATATATATATATATATATATATATATATATATATATGCCCACTCTTTTTTTTTTTTTTTTTTTTATTAATTTATTCTTGTTACATCTCAATGTTTATCCCATCCCTTGTATCCTCCCATTCCTCCCCCCCCCCCATTTTCCCATTATTCCCCTCCCCTATGACTGTTCCTGAGGGGGATTATGTCCCCCTATATATTCTCATAGGGTATCAAGTCTCTTCTTGGCTACTTGCTGTCCTTCCTCTGAGTGCCACCAGGTCTCCCCCTCCAGGGGACATGGTTAAATGTGAGGCACCAGAGTACGTGAGAAAGTCGTATCACACTCTCCACTCAACTGTGGAGAATATTCTGACCATTGGCTAGATCTGGGAAGGGGTTTAAAGTTTACCTCCTGTATTGTCCTTGGCTGGTGCCTTAGTTTGAGCGGGACCCCTGGGCCCAAATCTGCCTATCATATTGTTCTACTTGTAGATTTCTAGGACCCTCTGGATCCTTTTATTTTGCTGTTCTCCCATGCGTCTCTCATTTAGAGTCCCAATAGGATGCCCACTCTTTACTGTGAGAAATACTGAGTAAAGTTGCAAGTTGCTCAAAGTGACGATGAGTATTACCAGAAAGTATCTTGGCTCTTCAGGAATAAGTGGAAAGCACCAGAGATGGAGAATTTAGGGGCAGGCAAAAAAGGATTTGTTAAATAATTTGCATATTTAAAGTAAATCTATTCTTGACTTTAGCTAAAAGGTGGAAGAGACTCCTGTGTGTGTGTGTGTGTGTGTGTGTGTGTGTGTGTGTGTGTGTGTGTGTGTTGAGGGGAATGGTATATACATTATACATTTTCCTGGCCGGGTTCATTTGTGGGAGTGAGAGGTGGATGTCTGGTGTCGCCCTCTACTGCTATCCATCTTGGTTGATTGATAAGGGGGTCTCTCACTGAACTGGGAGCCTGCTAATACTGCTGGGGTGTTTGACCTAGAGCTTCATGAATCCACCTGCCTCTACCACTCCAGCACTGAGGTCACAGACAGATGCCACAGTACCTAGAGGTGAGGTGGGTGCTGATAATAACCTGAACTCAGGTCCTCACAGTTGGGCAGGAGTCACTTTTACTAACAAAGCCATCACCCAGCCCTGGAGGAGATTTGTAAAAGGCTTTGTGTTTTTGTCATTTGGTTGTTTAAGGACAGAGTCATATTTAAGCCGGGCTGGCCCTAAACTTGCCAGGTAGCCAACAATCACCTTGAACTCTGGATCCTCTTTCCCCAGCTCTCAAGTGCAGCCAGTACTGCTGTGGCTGCCATCCCCAGCCCCCAACAGAGAAATAATAAAAGGTTACACTGAACCCAATCATATCAGCAGTTATATTAATGCCATCGAAATCAATTCACCACGTGAAAGCACAGATATCAGGATGGTAAAAAACAGCGATCCGCCTGCCTCTGCCTCCCGAGTACTGGGATTAAAGGCGTGCACCACCACTCCCGGCTTGATACGGTCTTTCAAGTATGTATCTGAATTATATAAAATATTAATTGGAAGCTAATCTGGGGTACAGTTTTCCTCATTCTTTTATTGAGATGAAATTCCCAGCATGAACACTTTGAAAAATAAAATTGAGCCGCTGACTCCAAAAGTTTACCATTCATAATTGGAAACATACTTTAAGAATATTCAATAGTTTGAGAGCAAAAGATGGGTACAATATACTATCTGAATTGCCAATATATTAATGACTATAGTTCCCATGTTAATAGCAAATATAGACAAAGTTGTTATCAAAGAGCCTACACTGAAGAGTCGGTTCATCAGAAACTTATGATGAACACAGATTGTTTAGGCAGCTAGAAGCAAAGCCTTAAGCTCTACTGGTGGCAGGAGGCTGGCTGATAGTCTAAAAGGAATACAGGACTGGACAGAGGACTCCTTGGTTAAGAGCAGTTGCGTTGGATGTGGCCTTAGTTCCCAGCACCCATATCAGGTGGCTCACAACAGCTTATAATTCAAGCTCATCTTGGGGTGTCTACATCCATGTGCACCCCGTAAATACTCATAATTAAAAATAAAACAATAAAATTAAGAAATAGAAATACAAACAAGAGTGGGAGACTTAAAAATCTGTCTCTTAATAACTTAGAGAAAAACTAGGAAAAAATAGTAATGGGTAGAGTATGCAAACTATCTCTCTTGATCTAGAGTTATAAAGGAATAGGAACCTCTGGCAGGCCCCTGATTTGGGCTGGTGATCCAGGTTATGTTAGAAAGCATACAGAGTAAGCCATAGAGAGCAAGCGAGCAATGGTCTCTGCTTCACTCCCTCCCGCCAGGTTTCTGCTTGAGTTTCTGTACTGATTTCTCTCAGCGATGGAGTTTGACCTGCAAGATGGAAATTGAAATAAAGCCTTTCCCCTCTAACTTGCTTCTTTCCCGTGATGCTTTGTCACAGCACTAGAGGCCTCAACAAGACCTGGGTGATAGAAGAATATGCTCCTAAGACACAGGATGTCTAGTTCTTGTTGAATTTTTATGATCTGTTTATCAAAGCAATTTATATATTTGCAATGTAAAACATTACTCAATATATTTTAAAAAACCAAGAGTTTCCAACCATAATGAGATTAAATTAACATAGCATTAAAGGCAATAAGTTGTCTTCAAATCTCTAAAATATTTGGAAAAATAACCCACTTCTAAATGACCCTTAATTTAAAGTGGAAAGCACAAAGGAAATTGGAAACTATTTGTGAGATGTACTGAAGCGGCCTTAAAGGACTTTACAGCTTGAAACGTTTCTGTTACATTAAGTGTTACATAAGGTAACAAGAAAACAAAGGTCAGTAGTGTTCAGTGGCTCAGCCCATACATGGAATGAACAATGCTCCTAGTTCAGTTCCCAGCAATGCACACACAGACACACACACACAAACACACACACACACACACACACACACACACATGCACACACAGGAAACATAATCTTCAAAAAAAATATCACCATTCTTGAGGGACTCTGAACCATGACGTAGTACTATCCTGACCTATGAGCCAAAATAAACCATTCCAGGACCCTCCAGAGTCTGTACAAATGTGCATAGCTACTGGATTTAACCTACAGGCTTAAATAATCTGTGGCTTTTTAAACTGTTAACTATATCAGAAGCATTAATAACAAATGAAAGAATGCAAGTTGCAATGGGTAGAATTCCATTTTTACAATTCTCAGTTTAACCTCAAGTAAAACAATATATTGTTTAGGGATACACATTATGCGTAATAAAACAGTATATAACCAAGGGCTGGAATGAGAAGAACAGGTTTAATTGTGTATGGGATGTGAGAGGTGTGATTCAAAAACTGCAGGGCACTTCTGGGCATGGTGACCACACACCTTTTTCTTTTTTAATTTCCATATTTTTTATTTTATTAATTAATTTATTCAGATTACAACTCAATTGTTCTCTCATCACTTGTATCCTCCCGTTCCTCCCTCCCTCCCACCCTTACCCTATTCCCCTTCCCTAGGTCATGGGGACCTCCTCCCTCCACCAAGGGGAGGTCATCAAATATGGGGCACCAGAGTTCATGTCAGAGTTAGTCCCTGATCTCCCCCTAACTGCAGAGAATGTCCTGTCTGTTGGCTAGATCAGAGTAGGTGTTTACTACTTGTATTGTCCTTGGTTAAAGCAATAATTTTAGCATACACCCCTGACCCCTGATCCACCGGTTACATTGCTCTTCTTGTAGGTTTCTAAGATCCTCTGGATCCTTCTATTCTTCTATTTCCCCCAACTCCTATATTTCTCTTACCTAGAGTCCCAATAGGATGTCCTCACATTTATTCCAATCTCCTGGTAAGTGAAGACTTTCATGGGACATGCCTTTTGGGCTAGTGCCCAGTTATAAGTGAGTATATACCATGTGAGTCTTTCTGCTTCTGGGTTAACTCACTCAGTATGATCGTTTCTAATTCCATCCATTTGTCCATAAATTTCTGGATTTCCTTGTTTTTTGTTTTTTGTTTTATAGCTGAATAATATTCGATAGTGTAAATGTACCACAATTTTTTTAATCCATTCTTCAACTGAGGGACATTTAGGCTGTTTCCAGGTTCTGGCTATTATGAATAAGGCTGCTATGAACATGGTTGAGCAAATGTCCCTGTTGTGTGATGGAGCATTTTCTGGGTATATTCCAAGGAATGGAATAACTGGGTCTTGAGGAAGCCCTATTCTCAGTTTTCTGAGAAAGCACCAGAGAGATTTCCAAAGTGGTTGTGCAAGTTTGGATTCCCCCAGCAATGAAGGAGTATACCTTTCTCCACATCCTCACCAGCATGTGGTGTCACTTGAGTTTTTGATCTTAGCTATTCTGATAGGTGTAAGGTGGAATCTCAGAGTTTTTTGATTTGCATTTCTCTGATGGCTAAAGATGTTGAGCATTTCTTTAAGTGTTTCTCAGCCATTCAATATTCTTCTGTTGAGAATTCTCAATTTCATTCTGAGCCCCATTTCTTAATTTGCTTATTTGGTTTGGTGGTGTTTAATTTGAGTTCTTTATATATTTTGGATATTAGACATTTGTCTGATGTAGGGTTGGTGAAGATATTTTCTCAGTCTGTAGGCTGTCACTTTGTTCTTTTGACAGTGTCTCCTGCATTACAGAAGCTTCTCAGCCACATGAGGTCGCATTTGTTAATTGTTGGTCTTAAGGCCTGGGCTGTTGGTGTTCTGTTCAGGAAGTTGTCTCCTGTGCCAATGTATTCTAGACTCTTCCCCACTTTTTCTTCTAACCGATTTAGTGTCTCTGAATTTATGTTGAAGTCCTTAATCCACTTGAACTTGAGTTTTGTGTATGGTGACAAATATGGGTCCAACTGCATTTTTCTACATGTAGAAATCTAGTTAGACCAGCACCATTTGTTGAAGATGTTATCTTTTTTTCATTGAATAGATTTGGCTTTTTTGTCAAAAAACCAAGGGTGGCCACACACATTTAATCTCAGCACTCACGAGGCAGAGGCAAGTGGATCTCTGTGACGTCAAGGAGAGCTTGTGTTACATAGTAAGCTCTAAGACAGCCAGGACTACATAGAGAAACACTTTTTAAAAAAGAAAGAAAGATAGATAGAGAAAAAAGAAAGAAACAAAGAAAGAAAAGAGAAGAAAAGAAAAAAGTACTGTTTCTTTGGTGACTCTGGGTGGTTCAGGACTGGAAATTCTTTTATACTTAGCATTTAAATCAGGCATATTTGAGGACCCATAGGGGATATTTTTGTTTTAGTTCATGGAAAACATAGACAAGTGGTGTCATATACCATAGACTAATTGTAACAAAGCCAATCAATTTCAAGACAGTTGTACTATGTTCAACAATAAGAAAGTATGATAAATATGATACTTGGAAACAAGTGGGGTGATTAAAGCTTATTTTAATGTGATTATGTATTTAAGATACTCCAGAGAAGCAGAACTCATAAGAGATATTTGAAAGTGTAATTATACATGGCTGTGTAGCTAGTAAAAATTATCATTATGATGCATCCATTTAGGTTAAATTTAATAAAAATTGGCTTACAAATTTGAAGGGATACAAAGATTAAGTAGTATGATATTTATTGTTAGTATATTAAGAATATTTATAAATGTTAAAAATTATACTAAGAGATGCATGCAGACACACAATCCAACACGGAAAAGTACCAGCTTTAGAGGGCATGGAATTAAATCCAAAGCAATTATAAGAGACAAAGGAATGCCAATATTCTGGAAGAACAAATCTGAAGATGTAATGGTTATGAGTAATTGTAGCCTAAAATCTATAAAACTAAAGTGTATAAAATTTTAGGAGAAAAGTTTATATATTTACACTTATTCATCCTCTCTCTCTCTCTCTCTCTCTCTCTCTCTCTCTCTGTATTTATGCATTAGCAAATATATGGAAGTCAGAGTCAACTTTCCTCTTCTACTATGTAGGTTCCTGGAATTGAACTCAGATCACCAGACTTGGCAGCAATTGCTTTACTTTTTGAGCCATAAATACATTTTTTTGAGAAATTTAACTTATTTATTTCCAATAAAGCTTATAAAATATAACAGACAGCAATAATACTCTGAAAAGCAATTTCATGTATTTATCTGCACACACACACACACACACACACACACACACAGAGAGAGAGAGAGAGAGAGAGAGAGAGAGAGAGAAAGAGAGAGAGAGAGAGGAGGAGAGAGGGAGAAATGAGGAGAGAGCGAGAGAGGAGAGAGAGAGAGGAGAGAGAGAGAGAGAGAGAGAGGAGAGAGGGGAGGAGAGAGAGAGGAAGAAAGAGAGAGAGAGAGAGAGAGAGAGAGAGAGAGAGAGAGAGAGAGAGAGAGAGAGAGAGAGAATTCGTAAGTTATGTATAGCTTACATGGAAAAATAGAAGTTCATTCATTTCTAGCTCATCTGGAGTATTCCCAAACATGACCCCAGGACCCTGTTATAGTCTGTTTTGCTTTCTTCTCACTGCTAAACAAAACACCATATACTATGTGCTTTATAATCAACAGGGATTTATTCCTCATAGTCTGGGAGCTGATAAAATCCAAGATCAAGATACCAGCACCATCATTGTCTGCTGAATGCTTATCTGGTTTACATATAAATGTCTCCTCATTTATCCTGCCGTGGCAAAAGAAGCAGAGAGATTCTGCCCAGCACCTTTCACAGGGTGTTAAGACCAGTGATTAGGACTCTGCCTGGTCCTCTCCCAAAGTATCTCCACTATGGAATCTAGGATTTTAGCAGTTGAATTTGGTGGAGACACAAATATTCAGATTCCTGCAGTTTTTCTGAGTGTCCTAGTATAATTGAAGAAGAAAAGTTACTGAAGAATCCAAGCTTACTAAAAATACAATTAATTTATAACTCATTAACAATCTTAAAAACAATTTAGCTAAAAAGTAGGCTCAGTCATACTACCCTATCAACCTTACCATTTAAAGGGACATCATACTGAAAACTAGAAGGCCAAGAAAGTATCTCACAGTAAAATTGTCTGACAGGACTAGAGCAAAACAAAGCTGGAAAGTTACAAATAAACTATAAGTAGAAAGAAGACTGAATGCCAGTAAGCTGTGTACCCCCAAAGTAAGGAAAGCAAAGAACACTAGAGTCAACTCAAATAGAAGGAATGGAAATAAGAGGAAAAATCAGTATAATTGAAAAACAACCCAGTAGCTGCTGTCACAGTAAAACCCAGCTGCCACAAAAGCCAGGGTGATCCAAGTTCCAAAAATCAAGGCTTTGGAATCATTAGTAATAACTACATTTGTTACAGAACCGATAAAGCATACAGTGAGAGATGGAAAGAGAAGCTGGAAGGTGGGGAAGAGGGTGTGAGGAAGAGGAGGGGAGGAGAAAGCCAGAGGAAGAAAGATGAAATTATAGTCACAAAAGCTATTTAGTCAAGGGAGTGGGAAATGGCCCAGTGGCCATCACATATGCTCACTAAGCTTGAGGACCTGAGTTAAGGTCTCCAGCATGCATACAACAAGTCACGCACAGTGGTGTTCACCTGTCTCCACTTCCAAGGCTATGGAGGACACAGATGCCAGCTCTTATATTCTTATACACACACACACACATGCACATACACATGCACACGCACACGAGGATTGTAAACGGAGTGAATTTCTTGTTCCACTATATGTTGAAAGGCACAAGATCTCCATAGATGCTCAGTCCTGATAGGACTTGATGAGCTCCTGTGTGTGGGAGGCTGGCTCTCCTTGTCTGAGGAATAGGGGAGGGAGGTGGGAGAGACGGAGGATAGGACTGGGAGGTGAGGAGGGATGAGGCCATGGCCACGATGTAAAGTGAATAAACAAACAAACAAACAAACAAACAAACTTTAGAAAAAGGAAAGAAGCTGTATGTAAATTCATAATTTTAGCAATACAAAAAAATTCTTAGACAACTAGTACAGAATGTTGTGCATTCACTCACATAGTGTCCCCAGTCTGTGCATTCTAGCAATCTTTATGTTGAAACACAGCTTTGGAATTAATTCATCCTCTTTTCATGCCATGCTGACATTCTTACAGAGAGCGCTAACCTTCCAAGGAAACATGACTTATCCACTCAAAACCACGTATCTAAGCAGCCTATGAATGGCAAATTACACTGCTTTTTCCAGCTCTGAAACTTCTAGCACCATCACAGGTTATAATCTCAATTTCACTTCTTCTTGCATTTGTGAGATTCAGCAAATATTAGCATATGTATTGAATATTATTTTCAAAAGCTAAATCAAGATCCAGGGTTATGGAGCTATAGCACGAAGGCCAGTCCACTAGTATTCAATGAGTGTTGGCTTTGCTTGTGTGTATATGTGCATGTGTCCACCCTGTGGCTTGTGTGTATATGATGTGCACGTGTCCACCCTGTGGCTTGTGTGTATATGATGTGCACATGTCCACCCTGTGGCTTGTGTGTATATGATGTGCACGTGTCCACCCTGTGGCTTGTGTGTATATGATGTGCACGTGTCCACCCTGTGGTATCCAAATTGTGCTTTAAATTTGACCTATAGCTTCCTTGAAGAAGTACACAGGAGACATTCCTGGATGGTTTTATATATTTCCTGGGTTTATAAGTATCTCAAATCTGAATGTGTGTGTGTGTGTGTGTGTGTGCCTACCTGTGCATGTGTATGCATGCATTTGTGTGTATGTGTGTTTATGTATGCATATTCAGTGCCCATGTGTGTGTGCTTCAGGTGCTAAGTAAAATCAAGAGGAAGCTAGACAGATGTTCACACCCACCTCTTCTCATCTCAGCTAGTCAGCCCAGTTAAAATGGTCATTCTTCCAAAACATTCATGTCTTGCAAAAATCTATCAAATATTTTCCATATGTTCTATAATTCTAACTTGAATATGAGTAAATTTATCAAAAGTTAATATTGACATCCAACTTAGTAATGCATGCTCAAATATTTCAGGCAAATTTTGTTGGGGTGTTTTGGTTTGACACACACATGCACAGAATTCTATGCAAACATTTAAATCAGTTGCTTATAAAAACAGACGGACATGTATTTTCTACTAAGCTGGTTTCTTAGGGTAACTATTGCTGTGATGGAACATCATGACCAAATGCAGCTTGGGGAGGAAAGGGTTCATTCTGCTCAGTTTCACATCATAGTTTACCATCAAAGCCCCAAGGACAGGAATTCAAGAAGTGCAGGAGACTGATGCAGAAGCCTTGGAAGGGTGCTGCTTACTGCCTTGCTCCTCACGACTTGCTCAGACTGCTTTCCTATACCACGACTACCAGACCAGGGATGGCACCACCCACAATGGGCGAGGCACTTTCACAGTGATAACTAATTTTATAAATGGTTTACAGTCATATCTTATGGAGCCATTTTTTTCTCAATCTATACTCCCTCCTTTCTGATGACTCTAGTTTGTGTTAAGTTGATATAAAATTAGCCAGTAGACTAGGTAATTATAGACTTTACAATGTCTTTGCTTCCTATGACACAATGGCACTATGGTCTGAAAGTAAAAAAAGGATTCACAATGTAAAAATAATTATGTTTCTTTTATTTAATATGAATTTAATCAAACCCACTTTTTTTCTGGAAATATGTCAGACCAGTATATTTAGGGTTTTCAATAAATGAGTTGGCAGATTAATATTAATATCTTGGTGGATGGAGTGCTTTAAATGAATTGAACTGACAAGTCCAGTGTAGGCAAAATTGTCAAGATGTGAAGGCTATTCATGTGGCCTCTTCCAGATAGACTTCCTATATGATTAACACACACACACACACACACACACACACACACACACACACACACACACACACAGAGTTAAAAAGAATACCACCACCAGATCCTTGGTTTAAACAGATTAACCTGTCCTATGGTCTATATAACTTAACACACACATACATACGTACATACATACATACATATATGTAATTGCTGATTTGAAAGATTATGGCTGCCATAGGCTCATATGTTTGAATACTTGGTTCCCAGTTGATAGGGCTGTTGGGAAGGATTAGAAGCTACGGCCTCGTTAGAAAAGAAATGCCGTTGGGTACCCGCCTTGAGGTTTCAGAAGATGTGAGGCAGCCCCAGCGTTCCTCTCTTGGCCTACAACTTGTGCATTAAGATGTGAATTCTCAGTCTTTGCTTCACCATCGCAGACTGTAACCCTTTTAAACCCTAAGGCCCAAATCAAATGCTTTCTTTTATAATTTACCTTGGTCATCATGTTTTATCACAGCAATAAAAAAGTATAAAGACAGAGAACACTTAGAGCTCTGGTTACATTTGTGCCTAGTGATAGGAACAGAAATTCATTCAGTAACCTTGATTAGAGTTCAAGATGCTATTGTTAAAAAAAAATCCCCCCCCCAAATTAAAATCCCACTCTGGCAGACATATCTAATGATAGTTTAAAATATTTCTGTCATGACATGAAATGTAAATGAGTAAGTTGTTATTTTCTGTATTATTTCAAAATAGGACCAGATTGTTCCATCTAAATTATATGTCATAGGCAGTAGACAGACTTCAGGTATCCTCCACTCATCTACCACTTAACTAACTCAGTCTTTCTTTCTACTTGTCTGTATCTACTCTAGTGTCTATTATCCTGAAATTATTTATTTATCTCTGTTCATCATTTATCATCTATCTATCTTTCTTCCTTCTATCATCTATCTGTCTTCTATCTTTCTTCTATCATCTATGTATCTATCATCTTTCTTCTATCATCTATCTACCAACCATCTTTCTATTTATCTACTTATCATCTGTATAATCTGTATGTATGTATGCATGTATCTATCATCTTTCTACCTCACTTATCATTGCTATACTATCTACCTATGCATCTCTCACAGCTATTATCTCCCTCCACCATCTCTCATCCATATATATTTTATATGTCTACGCATCGTTTTATATACCTCTATCATGCACCCTACTCACACAGCCGCTGAGTATTTGTCTGCCAAATGGTTGGGGAGGGTCTCTCTAATTGTAGATACTTTACCATCCATAATATATCAAGAAGACAGGTTGGGAGGAAACTCAGGCATTTCCTGCCTGGAGCACCTGTACATGAATCACATTTGCTCTGGCTAAGTTCTCCTAGGACTTATTTCCTTCAGAAACTCCTAGGAGGTTCAGGAACATGAGCCTGCATTGCTGAAGTTAATCCACCAGTAGACACTTCCTTTTCTCATGACTTCCTTATACATTACCCTGTCAGATCACCCTCCTTAGCTAGTTTTCCAGATATTAACCTTTCAGCAGGCCAATGGAAGAAGCCAGGTCTCTGGTTTCAGGATTTGGAGGGAATCCTATTCCACTATTTATTTTAAACTAATACTTGAACATTTTAAGATTCAAGTTCTGTGCACAAGGATTATTACATCCCATTATAGAGGGAAAATGAGAACATTAAACTCAATGCCCAGTGTTCCAGCACTCAATACATTCCCACTGTATATAGGAATATTAGTATACTGATAATCATTGTTTTTAAGAATTCACAATGTATATAGAAGAATTAAAAACAAGACACATTCCTAGGAGGGAATATTGTCAATAATTTCATCAAGACAGATTTCTGTACACTTTTCCATCGTCTCAGCCAAACTAAGTGTCTGCCTTTAGAAAATTCTTCAGGGAGATCTGTGCTGTGTCGGGATTCTTGATTATCAGGTTAATTGAGACTGCTAAATATTCTCTTAATTGGTCTGAAATTAAATTACCACAAGTTCCAAAGCAATAAATACTGTACTTAGTTACAAGAACATAGGTCATTGGTGTACTTCCATTCTAGTCCCCTGGCTCATGGCTCTTATTAGAGGAAATTATATGTAAACACTCCTACTTTTATGCTTCAGAGATAATTAGTGTGTGATTAAAAATGTGTGATTTTTAAAACAAATCTACACTTAACCAAATATATGATTAAAGTGATTTTAACATGCTTTGCAAAGTGTACTACTTACATTAGAAACGTGGAATTTAATTTCTTTATTGGCCTTTATTAACTAATCACCAATTAACAGTTTACAAAGAGTAGGATTTAGATGTCTTATAAGAGACAATAATAAAAGTAGGCTAAAAAAAAAAACCCAACAACAAAACCAAAACAAAACAAGAAAAAACCTTTTCTGGGGCTGAGGGACGGCTCAGAGGTTTAACGCCTGTTCCTCCTTCAGATGACCCAAGTCTTGTTCCGAAGTACACCATGTCTGATGTTCACAACTTTCTGTGACTCCAGCCCTAGGGGATCTCACACTCTCTTCTGGCCTCTGTGACTAGGTGGACACAATTGACATGTATAGCATGCACACAAATAGAAAATGAAAAATTAATATTTTCTAAAAGCCAAAAGAAAAATCTATGCTTTCCAGTTCACTTAGTCTATTTCCCTCCTCTTCATTGAGGAGTAAAGCTTTGCAATATAATTTCAAGGTAAATGTCAGTTTTCACCAACATAATGAAAATGTCTTATGTTGTTATTTGTGCCATAGTATAGCTCTCTTGCGTTCACTCATTTCACAAAAATTAAAATTTTATGTGCATATTGGTGTGTGTGTGTGTGTGTGTGTGTGTGTGTGTGTGTGTGTGTGTGTGTGTGTGTGTGCTTGCAAGGATGTCTGTGCATCACAGTGCTTGCAGGGGCAAGAATGTCAGATCCTCTGAACCTAGAGCTATAGATGGTTGCTGCAGGCTATGTGGGAGCTGGGATTCAAACCCAGGTTCTCTGGAAGAGAAGCCAGTACTCTTAACCTGCATGCCACCTCTCCAATCCTCTTGAGTTTACCTATGCACTTAACATAGAATCACCTGGAAAGAGTTTCAGGGACGGTTGTCTGCATCAGTTTGGTCTGCGAGAATGTGTGTGCGGGGCAGAAGGGCGCGGTTCAGGGCAGTACGATTTTGATTGTGTTAGCTGAGCAAAAAGGACCCATCTAATGTGGATGTCACCATTTCTTGAGCTGTATACCATAATGAGATAAAGAGCGGAGTACTGGCAAACATGCAATAGATTCTCCCTCTGGTCTTCACTGTGGATGTGACCAGCTTTTCCAAGCTTCTGCTACCTTGGCTTTCGTGAAACGATGGACTGTAGTCTGGGACTGCAAGCTAAGCAAATTCTTTCTTCCTTAAAGTTGCTTTCATCAAAAATATATTACATCAGAAGGAAATGAAACTAAGATATGAATTGAAATTTATGGTAGACTTTTCTGTGAGGGCTAAACCTGATCACTCACATTAAACACACATGATCACCCTGGTTACAGAAGCGTGACGAAGAATAAGCCTGTTGTTTCTTGGAATCTTTCAGAGATGGAATACCTTTGAAACCTCAGTGGGCAGATATTTGCTTATGTTATCAATCTCCCCTTTCACAGTTCACAATTAGTAAAGACGGTCAATTTCTTTTTGGTCATCGAAATTGTACTGCTATCTAGACCCAGCACCCATTGAAAAAAAGTAAGCAAAAATTTAAAACATCCTGCTACTTGATACATCGAATATTGACGAGATAAAATTTTCTGGTAAACAAAATGTCCAATTTGGGGACTCCAGGATCTGATTGTCTTCTAAATAGTGTCAAAGTGGTGCTGAAATGAAAGTGTTTTACTGTGTTTTTTATTTTTCAGGAAAATAGAGAATTTCATTAGAAGCATGACAGGCATGCTCATAATAGTTAGGCTCATCCTTATGTTGATTTCTGTCTAATGGATGCTCATGGCTTCATTCCTTATTGTCGTGTGTGTGTGTGTGTGTGTGTGTGTGTGGGTGCGTGTGCATGGGTGCTGTGTGTGTGTGTGTATGTGTGTGTGTGTGTGGGTGTGTGTGTGTGTGGGTGTGGGTGCGTGTGCATAGGTGCTGTGGGGGCCAGATGCCAGTGTTGAGTGCTCACTGCACACAGAGCTCACCACTTGACCAGACAGACCAGTGAGTGAGCCCAGGAACCTCCCTCTTCCCACCTCCCAGCTCTGTGATTACAAGCATATTTGAATGCTGGGGATTTGAACTCAGGTCCTCATGCTTGCACTATAGAAACCTTATCTACGGAGCCATCTTCCTAACCTACTGTTACTTTTTTTCTTTTCAATAAACCACAGGATCTTTCTTTGGTACATGAATGATGTATGCACATTCAGATACCACATAACCCTCTTTCTTCTCTTGCCAGTGACAGGACACCTATAAGTTCTGTCATCTTTAGAGTGTGATCTTTACTCAATAATAGAGTGCTCCCAAGTCTTTGAACATGGTGAAAGAGCACTCACCTCTCTCCCAGCTCATTCCCAACCACAAACTTAACTACTACCCTTAGTCATCTTCTTTGGGGAATTCTAAAAGCTATCATCTCCTGGGATACACAAGATATTTGTACTCATGATAGGATTTAGGCCAAGCTCTCTGAATCCATAAGGACATCCATATGTCTCAGCGGCTTTCATGTGAACTGAGTATGTAAGCTGGAAAGGGCAACTATATATTTGGATTGCTCACACTGGCAAGTGTCTGTCTTGTGAAAAAATTTCAGCTTCCGGTAATAGAACTCAATGTCTCTTCCAGAACTTATTATGCAGAATGACTTATGTAAGTCATGGGCATTAGGAGAGTTGGGACCTGGCATTTTGTAACTTGCCTGTGGTAACCATGTGGTAATATGATTCAAATATTTTGCAAGCTAGTAACTTCTGATGATAAGTCATATTAACAACACCTATCAGTTTTCTGTATCATATGACTGAATGAAATTAACTCCTTGAGTAAGGATCAATCATAAAAAAAAGTTGACTACAAGAGCAGAGTATTGTGAAATAAACAAATAAATGCGGTTCCTAAGGAGGTTCAGGTGGCACAGGAATCTGCCATTTCTAATAGTGCTTGGAAAGTAGCCTAAACCAGATGTGTCTCTTTAAGGAATTCCCTTCCTAGTTGGTTCACTACTCTGGACCAATTACAAGCTTTTACAGTGTTTTTAGGTTTTTAATTTTAGATCAAATCAAGAACAGTAAAATGTTTGGGGATGGGGATGAAAAGCCACTCTGATCACCGTGGAGCTTTTAAGTTAAATCTCAGTACACTCATGCCCACAAACCTGGTTTCCAAACTACAGGCCTCAAATTCTTCTAAATACAAATGTTGGTCTGCTATTTACATGTTTTTGATTTGGAGTTTAATATGGACCAAGTCTATGTCCATTTGGGAGCAAGTCTCCCTCCATGGATTGGCCTACGAGTCTTGAGACCCACAGACTCATTGTTGTCATCATCTTTCCTCCCCGAAGTATCTCTTCCTCTTCTCTTTGAAGCATCTGCTCCTGCTCCTTGAGGATGTCCATAGTCCTCTTCTCCCAACATGGCGGTAGGAATCTATCTTGCATTCTGATACAGGCATGTAGGCATGAAACAGCATCCTTTTATCAATCCTAGTATCCTTGTGCTATCCTAAAAAGAAAAGGCATGACGCAAACACATGTCTGAGTTAATCTGAGTAAATCTGGATTACCCAGCTGTCTGTTAAAAAAGGGGGGGGCAGGTCCTACCTCACCAAAAGGGCAGGAAGTAGAAGAGGTGAATGAGGTAACACAGACCCACAGGTGAGCACTGAGGACTTCTTAGAGGCCTGTAGGAAACAGCAACAGCCCACAGGCGGCCTGCCTCACGCATTTATTCCTGGTTAGCTGAGCCTGTCTATCCTCATGGACTGCAGTAGACCCCAGACCTTGGATCTGCAAAGGTAGCCTGCAAATGTTTCCCAACTCACTTGATACTCATGAGCAAGTCCCTTCAAAGGGAGTCCCAGCGAGCTTGCTGTTTGCTCAACTGCCATAGGCGTCAGCCCGTGCTTTATAGGTCTGAGGTTATGTCTCAGAGACGTAACTGTTAGTGAATAGGTTAGATAGAACTTTAGGTGGGTGACATGTTATCAGCATGTTCCTAGGAGGCCCCAGCCATGAATCTGCCTGCAGAACTGATGTCCCAGTCTCTCTAAGGAGAACTCTGAAGCCAGAGCGAAGGAAATGCAGTCACCCTGTGTTTGTTTACTCACTTTACATCCTGGTTGGAGCCCCATCCCTCCTCCCTCCCTCTACCCCTCTCCACCTTCTGCACACCCTTTTAAAGCTTGAACCACATTTGCTACAGTGGGTCAGAATTCTTTCAAGTGTATACTGCACTATCCATTTTATCTCCTTTCCGTGGTAGACCTCCTCTTTTCCAACTAGTCTCCTCTCTGTTTTCAAGGCTAATATTTTTTATTCAGGTCATGTGGTGTAGCTGTAATGCCATGTGTTCTTGATTATGTCAGCTGTATCCTTTCCAGAAGACAGAGTTTTGTAAGACTCTTCCCCATCCTACAGTCTTAGTCTTTTTGTTCTTTTTCATGACGTTCCTGGATACTAGAGGGCTTGAGATAGATGCTGTGTTTCAGACTGAGCAGCCAACTCTCCTTTATTCTCACCATTTTGACGAGCTCTTTTCTCACCATTTCATACTGCAAAAGGAAATGTCCTCAGCTCAGAGTTGATAGCACCACTTAGCTCAGCAGCTGCGTTTGTAGGAGTTAAAGTGGGTACCACAGGGGTTAGGGAATGGGGGGGAGCCTAGCTTTGTATCTCAGTGATGTCTCTCAGATGCCAGACTACCAAGATTTTGCCAAGGTCCTGGCCAAGAGCTAGAGATTGAAGGTTCTGGTGGCTTCAGTAATCCTTTACGGGAAGGTGATATCATTATTGTGTGTGTGATAAGGCCTTCTGACATCATAGCCCTTGACTGCCTTCACCTCTCCTCTTAGGTTGCTTCTCACCTCCCTCTGAGCCTCAGGGAATATTTTCCATCCAGAGTCCCTTGTCTTCTTCAGGCCCAAGCCACTAGAAGAATGATGCTTTCTCTTGCACATTTTTTGAGGAGATGTTATTGCCTTCCAGCTTTTATTAGCCAAGGATGCACTGGGGCAGTGATTCAACAGCAAGGTATGTTGCTCTTTAGAGGCGCTGAGCAGTCTATAATATATCAGTATGTGACAGAGTGAAGGTGGAGTTGCCTTCTGTACCTGGAGAAAGTCTGCATCATCTAGTGGGGTGCTGACTTTTGTGTCCTCCAAGGTAAATATGTTTTCATAATGTGTAATTTACACCGGGGCCTGGTATGTTTTCTACTAGCACTAGTAGGAAGATGCTAATGATCAAACTGTATCAACATGTTAATAATCAAACAAATATGAGAAAAGCAAAGGCAAACACTTACTAAGTGGCATGTTAAGGTCATGAGTCATAGCTCCGATTACTACTATTTGTGATGTCTTTGTTTTAAGAATTGAGTATGAAGTTAATGTCCTATGTGTTTGCTTTGTTTTTTATTAAGAATTTACCATGCAAGCACAGGTTAGCCTCAGACCTGATTCTCCTTGCTCAGTCTTTTTGGTGATATGGTAGAATCACTTTATAGGTGTTTGCTTTCCAGCTGGCCATGATGGCATATACATATAGTTTCAGCCAATCAAGAGACTGAAGTTAGAGATTATTGGAAAGCAGGAGTTCAAGGCCAGCTGGGGCAATACAGTTGAGACCCTACTTAAAACAAATGAGTGAAACCAAACCAACCAACAGAATAACGTAGCTTTAGTCCTCGAATCTTAGCATCCTGGGGACTGATGTTCTCTTTGATGGTTGATGACATAGATTCTTCTATTATTTCTCTTGAAGTTGCCCAGCTGCCCTTGAACTGCGCACGTTCCTGCTGAAGCAAGTTCTATGCTCTACACAGAGAAGGAAAAAGAGTGATGGAGACTGTAGCGTGGCCTGAAAGACGTGGGTGACAGGAAAGAGCCACTTCTGCTGGCAGCAGGTCCACGAAAGCAATGATTGCATCAAACAGGCTTCACTTGGGGACCAATGTGAATGTTGGGGTTCTGTGCATTCACGCAGTGGAAAGACATCGTTCTTCCTTTCTCTTTGTCTCCTTTGCATTTCTGAACACCATCACCTGGCCCTAAATTCCTTTCTAAGGTGAATTTGAGTGCAAAGGAGGAATCCTAGGCCAGGACAGATCGTTCCAAGAGCTGGCCGTGTGAAGGAGTTTGATGTCGGTTTGTAAGAAATCTCTGGAAGAGTGCGATGGCACAGGTCCAGACTCCGCAGGCTGGCTTTCAACACAGTCCAAGTCTGTTCGGGCTGCAGCTTAACAAGAACAGATTTGTCATTTTTTTAAAAAACTATTTATCAGTCCCTAGAGGGAAGAACAATGCTTCTTGTTTCACACACCGCTTCTTTAAGAGTTCTGAATGAATCTCTGAGTTGCTTGTCTTTGTCTCAGAGGTGACATTGTCTAAATCTTTCTCAGGCAACTGTCTGTTTGAAATAAGTATTAGCCAGATTTAGGGGATTAGCAACACAGACATACACCTGTGAAGAAGTGGATATGCACAAACATACACAAGAACTGTGCACAACACTCTCACATGCACACACACACACACACACAAACATACACAAATGCACACAGGCACAGTCATATGAACCCACATAGGCACACACACACACATGTAGGCTCATTACAGACACACACAGATATACATCAGATACAGTACCCATATACACACAGATGTGCTCTGGCGCTTTGAATGAGCTATGTCTCCCACAGGCTCTGGTGTTTGAATACTTGGGCCACAGCTGGTGGTGATGTTTGAGGAGGTTGTGGGACCTTTAGGAGGTGGAGCCTTGCTGGAGCAGGCATGGCACTGGGAGTGGGCTTTGAAAGTTTATAGTCTCATGCGACTTCCAGTTCACTCTGCTTCTTGTGTATGGCTGAAGATGTGATCTCTCAATTTCCTGCTCCATCAACCTGCTGCCATGTCTCTCTGGAACCACAAGCCAAAATAATGGCTTTCTTCTACAAGTTGTCTTGGTCATTATATTTGATGACAGCTACAGACAAGTACTGCCCATGCATACACACACTCATAGTGCACAGACTCACATTCATAAAAACATGCATACTCATACACAAATATACAAAAATGCACACTCAATAGACACAAGCATAAAGCAGCATGCATATACCTATATATGCATGTACATAAACATATGAATTTAAGCAATTAAAAAAAAAAGAGGAGCCAGTGAAGAAAGAGGAAGGGGAGAGGTGATGAAAGAAAAAAGAATGTGGTCATGAATAAAGATGTACTGATGGAGAAAAACCTGAATGCCTCTCACACACAGAGTTCATTTCACCATGTTATTAAAAATAGGAAACTATTAAATCCTGGTCTAAGTGACCAAAATATCTTCCCTTGATTTTGGCCATGGCTTGTTCTGTTAAAGTTGAATTTTCTTCTTACATGTTGGCAGGTAAAAATGAATACCCCAAGAACATTCTGAAATGATGAATGAATAATAAAAAAATAATGTATACCAGAACATGCACAGTATGGGACACTATTTTCTTGTACTTGGAAACTAATAGACATGTACTTTCTGATATTTGCTCTAGCCATATACCATGGCATCTTCGCGCTCTGCTTCATAAGCCTTATAAATCTCCTGGCCACTCTTCTGTATATGGTGGAGTGAAAGGAGTGCATGGAGTTTGTGGGGTTTGGTCTTCTTTTTGTAGAAACCAGCAAAAACCAGGACATCAAACTAGACATTGTCACTTAGAGGCATGGGCCACGTGGAAGATAGCTAGCTGTCTGTCATCCATCAAAGTGAAATCCATCCTTTATGGCCCTGTGTTTTTCCCCATTCAGGAGTGAATTCAACCTTCAGAAGTTCTTAGTTAAGGAGTACATTTGGTAATATTACTATAGCAATTTCATATTTTTAAAACAACTTTATTTGAGGAACAGGATTCTCTGAGACCACTGTTCTAGAAAAGAAGAGGTTAAAGGAAAATTAATGTGTAGGTGCCCTGTTTCAAGTTTTCTAAACTATTCTCTAAACTTTAAACCCAGTTGTCTTCATGATGCTTAGATAAGTTGATTTTTTTAAAATTTATGTCTGTGGCAGAGAAGTGAAAGCAATAATACATTTTGCGAAGAGCAGGGTAAGCTTTTAAGATCAGCCATCCTTCATTGCTGCATCATGGAAGCCTCCGACTGAAGGAGTCTCCTGCTTCCTTTTCTAGGCAGAAGTTCCATCTGTGACCTGCACCCTCTGGGAAGGTCAGTGGTTAAGTGGTGACTGTGTGCACCTGTTCATCCACTCAGTGCACGGATCCAGCATCCTTTTACTTAAATTAGTCACCGAAGAATATGCATTCTTTAGATGTTGAGCATGTGCCATGCTTTAAGTTGTATATCTTAATATTAAAACACCCATTTATTATAGTATTATACGAGCTATATAAATTATAGTTCCCACAATCAACATATACTGTTTCAATATCTGAAGAAAAAATATATGTGCTAAGTATTGTGAGGAGAAGGAACAATGAAAGTCGACCTTTCTATATATTTATTTTCCTTTATGTTAGAGAAGAACGAGTATACATTCACTACACCAATCTCCATCAGATTGAATGTTTATATTCCCCTTATTGACAATATTGTAAAATTTGAGTCCACGGTCACGATAAGACTTACTCTGTAGCATCCTGGGTAAACATGGTAGTCTACTGGAATGTGCAGTACAGCATTGCTTGGCTGGCATGAAGACTGACAGCAGTAGCTGGGATTACTGGGACTTGTGGACCTGAAGATACAGTGGACGGAGTATCATGTGCAGAGGTATGGATTTTTCACAAGATACACACCCGGTCAGCCACTATCCCTGAATTTGGCACAGCACCTGATAGTAGAAATCTTGTGGTTTCCTATCTCTGTGATTTTTGAGAACACTGCCTCTTGAAGAGTTGATGTCTGCCTCAGAGAAAGTCTGCTACATGATGTTGGGTAGTTTATCTGAAGTCAGTGAAAAATCCACCTAGAGACATGGATACCTTCTCTCTCTTCTCCTTCCTCTCTTATTTTACTTCTATTAAAATAGCCATGAAAGACTCAGGCAATGAAAGCACCAAGACTACAATAACATCATTTTTGTATAAGATATAAAAGGCACTAGAAAACTGACATTCCGGAGTAGATGGGCAGCCCCAAACACCATGAGCTCTAAAATTGCCTCTGACGCCTGCATGGAGCAGTTTCTACACCCTGTGCTAAGAGGGGAATTGTTTAAAGTAGGCTTATTCTTTGTCATTGCTTCAAATGTACCAAAAATTAGAAAGTAGAAAGTAGCCCCCAGCCAATTCCCCACACCACATCCTTCCCAACACTGATATTTCCCCCAAACCATAAGTAAACACCCTGGCATTCCCAATGCAGCTAAGAGACAGTCCAGAGAAACTTTAACAAGACCCATATTACATCCACTCTGTCTTCTCCATTTTTTAAAATATATCGTAAGGCAACAGCCAAACATGTCGCCATGTAAAAGGACTTCTACCAAAGAAAAGAAGAGAAACCTGAGCAAAGGTGGAGGTTTTGCTGATGACTGATAACCATATAGGAGGCCAAGGTGGCTCCAATGAGTGATGTGGAGCCTGTTAGTCAAGGCAGGAACAAGGAAGAGTTTCTGAGATCATGAGTGAATTGGGGGAGGGAGGGTCTATTCCTAAAGAAGCAGATTGAACAGTTACTGGCATAGATTATGGGTACGGAGAGTTTCACTTCTGCCCCTCAGAGTAGACAGTGTGTCCTAGTGTCTGAGACATGCCTTAGCTGTGAGCTAAAGGAGCCCACCCATGACCTGGTCTCCCACAGGCTGAATGCAATTTCACAAACATCTAAGATGATCTTCAGCAATGGAGCTGCATGCTGGAACAAAGGCCAACACTCTTTAAAGGAGTACCAGGAAAACCAAACTCTTGACAATGGAAAGTTCACGATGGCTAGCTTCTAATCAAAACTCACTAGGCATGGAAAGCTTAAAGAGAATGCAAAGTGTTATCTGGAGAGAATGTGTTCATAAAATCTGTCTAGAAATAACAGTGTGAGAGATAGGACAGGAAAATTGAAAACAGCCTTATTAATCTTTAAAGCATGCTAAGAGTTGAAAAGGAAAACACGACTGTGGTAAGAGGAGTGGGCAGCATAGGAAGACACAGTGGCACGGAAAGACGCAGTTGAGTCTTCTAAGTGTGGAACACATCCTTTGAAAGCAGCTTAAAGAAACTGGAGGATATATTTTTATTTATTAAAATAGTTTTGAAATACTGAAAGCATCTTAATTGTATCCAATGCACTGTGAATGCATTCGCCTCAACTACGCACTCCCGCATTTCCCAATCCTGCAAACACAGCACTTTGACCACGTATGGGCTTTGACCATCACCTACTGCCAAAAGAGGTTTCTCTGACAGAGGCTGAGGCTGATGTAATTGACAGATATAAACATATATTTTTAGAAGGCAGTTTACTGGATGATCATTTGGCAAGACATCAGTGGTCGATTCCCCTCCCTACAGTACACACACACACACACACACACACACACACACACACATGAATGTTCCACCGATTTTATAGTACTGGGCAGTATTCTGTTCCATAGAGCAGACCTCAAATCCATTCTGGTTTCTTCCAAAAAATTTATGCCACTCCTGAACTAATGATATTTGAAGATAATGCACCTTCAACTTTGTAATTTTAATGCTAAAGATCAAAATATAATAAGGAAAACTTGAACTTTCTCAAATTGTTGATAACAATGCTGCCAAGTGAGGCATAACCTTTGACCCTTTCCAAACTCATTTCTTCTATTCTCTAGAAAACTTGTAGATCAATAGCATTCTCTTATTCAGGTCAATGGATCAAGTCTCACCAATATCACTGTGTTAATCACTTAATGTCAAATTTTTAGAAATAATACAATCATAAATCAAAACAGAAAACAACTCTTCCCATTTCCCATTCTTGAAATTCAGTAATAACTTATTGAGAGACATTTTTCTCCTCAATAAATCTTCAAATATAAATATTTTAAAATCTGGAATAAGAAAAACCTACCTCCATTCTCTCTTCCATATATGTGCATGTCTGTGTATCCATGCCGTGTGTGTTCCCAAGTACTGCATGCATGTTGTGTGAAAATATGTCCTATTTTGCATGTAGTGCTGTGTGCATCTATATACACATCTGTGGGTAGGGATGAAACATGAAAGCTGTACATATGTGCCTATGGTATATCCATATAAATTGTGTGTGCTCATATGTATTTTGTGTTGGATATCTACATGCCTGGAGCATACTAATACATTGCACTGTACATGTTTATACATGCACATATACATTACTGTGTTTGTATGTATATATGTTACAGGCTTGTGTGAGTACATAGGCATATTTCTTGCTGTGTTTATATTGCATATGAATGTATTTGCATGTGTCTATCTGTGTGCTGCACATCGAACATACGTGCATTGGGTGTATGTGCATATACAGATGTCCTTCTTGCATGTATGTGGCATGCACAGACATTAAACTCCCCCTCTTGCTCCTGAAGTATGCTGTGAAACTCCTACTTTCATCATCATCTTCTTACTCTATCTAGGTCGAGGGCTTTTGTGGAAGTCCAGCTAGTGCCACTCCCTGATTCCCACTGCAGCACTGGCCGTCTTTCATCCTTTATCCTTGTTTATTGTTTGTGTGACATAAGCTGTTTATAGGGAGATTCTTATCTTTCTGTATCCCCAAGACTTGGTACCTACGTAAAATATGAACTGACATTTGCTCTACTCCTAGTCATAAAGGACAGTAAGAAATAATTAGATTTTGTGTGTAGAACTTCTAACCTTGAACATTCACTTCTATGCTGATAGCCAACGACAGAAAAACCTACAGCAGTAGGTGCAACATACCTTTTTCAACTTGATCAATAAAAAATGGTCCACAGCACTACATGCAAAATAATGTGGGTAGGTTTGTTTTGGGGTCATGTTTTAAAACTCAACTTAATTCCTCTTAGTGCTGGTTGTAATTCAAATGATACTGTTTGATATTTTATTTTATTTCCTAATGGACTCAGATAAGAGCTTTATTTCTGTATAATACTTTCATTTATTTAAAAAAATATATATCACCCAATCAATGTGTGGTACTGTGTTTGACAATGTATTTTAAGTCAGCAAATAGCTTGCTTCCTGGCAAACCGTTAACGTGACTCTAACATTTAGGTGGTGACTTTTTGCTTAAACTGCTGTTGCCAGGTCTACATTGTGGTTATTCTCACAAAGTCCTTTACACAGGTAGTCCATGGAAGGCTCTTGCTGGAGGCGCACAGCAAGCTATCGTTCCCAAAGGAAAACACCAGAGAAAAAAATCATGTATCACTTCATCCCTCTCCTTATCAAGGGTTTCTTCTCAAAGGACGAGGCTGATCCCAGAGGCTGTTTGGGAATTGACAATTCAGGGAGAATCAATGGAGAGCTGCATTTTTGATGGATGAACCATTAGAAAATTCTATGGCATTCTTCCCATGACCTTTTCTGGAGACAGATGAATAGCCTTCCAAAGGTTGCATTTTATTTTATGTTCAAGGGGGGCGGGGAGAAGATAAGACCAACCAACCACAGTGTATTAGAAACAACAGAAGCACATTAGGATCGTAAGTGAGGGAGCGTGATAATGAACGTCAGAGGAAAAGGAGGAACAATTTGCAGACAGAACAGACCTCAACACTGGATTCTGGACTCAAGGAAGTCCCCAGTCTTCTGGAAGAAAACATTTAAAGCAATACCCCCACTTAGTTAAATATTTTCACAAGCCATAAGTTTAATTACATAGTGCCTTTTCTATGTACCCTAACTCTATAGGTACAGGTCTGATTTTTATGACCAATGCAAAATTAGCACACATACACAAAATTAAGCGTCTTAAGATAACAACATATTAAAAAAGATAACAATGTATCAATGAAGTTATGAATGCATGAAAACTAGAAATATCAAGATATTGATTATCTAAGTGCTGACCAAATGGGAGGGATGGCAGCAGAAGGAGTACATAATCTATAGTGTTTCTTAAGGGATTTGAATGTTAAAAGTAGAAAAAAGAATCTCAAAAGAATTTGCATACTAAGGTCAAGTGATAGATCTCAGTGGTAGAAAACTTACCTAACGGTCTGTGAGGTCTTGGATTCCACCGCCAACATTGTAAGATAAGTAGACAAATAAATAATAAATAAATGTATATAGAAAAGGTAAAAGAGTTCAGTTAGGTTTATGTTTCCAATGTGTTAGAGTCTGTGATTGTGGAGGGGTAACAGGTGCCTGGAATAGCATCTGAGAGCCCATACTTTGATCCACAAGCAGAAAGTGGAAAGAGGCACGGTGGCAAGGATGTGTCGAAACCTCAATGTCCTCCCAAAGTGACATACTTCCTCCAAGAGAGCTATACTTCCCAGTCCTTCCTAAGCGGTTCTAACAAGTGGGGACCAAGTATTCAGACATATGAGTCTAGGGAGACCATTCTATTCAATTCACGTTAGCTACATACTAACTTCTGGCCAGCCTGGGCTACATTGTGAAACCTTAGTAAAACAAAAAAAGGTAGGATAAGTGAAATAAAAGAGTGTGGGCACTGATAGAGTCAGTCCCCGGGGAAAAAAAGTCATGACAGGGTAATCTCATAATAGTGGAGAAATGAGTATATTCTGATTTCTCTACTCAGGACATTGACAACTCTCTTGGAATTAACACGTCTTAAAATATTCAAGTTATAAATCTATTTAATAGAATCTGACTTTTCATTTCATTTTCAGTTTTGTCTTACGTTTTGTATAACTTAAGTAAAAAGGAAAAACAAATTTGTTTTTTAGTACAATAATATTTCCAACTAATATTTTATACAATACCTTCAACCAAATTCCGCAAATTCCATTCTTATGTCCTGTTTCTTGAGTTTATCCTGCACCCCACTGTTGAGGTCAGAGCCTCATTTATTTTCTCAACTATCTAAAATGGGCAGAATGAATGAACTATTCTGCCCACTTTAAAATCTTAAACAGGGACAATTACAAGAAGAATAAAAAAGACCTTAGAAAATCTTCAGGAAGGTGATTATCCTCCGACATTGAAATGTTTTAGGATGTTTTTGCATCACTTCCTGTTGCCTTGATAAACTCACCTCCTGAAAATCAGGAATTATGTGAAAGGCAAAGCAATGATGTGGAGAATAACCGTAAGTTGTTGCTGCTGTTGTTGAAAATAGTCCTCCTGAAAACCATCAGCAAAGTAACAGGGGCTGTAGCAAAGCCCGGCGTGTTTATGTGGAGATTTTGGCTGAGTCTAAGAAATTCTCAAGTGCTCTGTTGAAATCAAAACAGTGAGCAGTCTGAGAATGAAACAATGCCCAATTCATTAAAATGGTGATTAAATATTGCTATGGCTTACAGAAAATTGATTGATAAATAATATAAGTTGGGAGGAGGTGGGGAATTCTACCCTAAGTGTTAATTTTTATGATGCTTTTTCCAATGCTTGAAATGCGTTTCTTAGTATTTCAGAGTGGA
The DNA here is from genome assembly GCF_903995435.1 of Acomys russatus. Classification (NCBI taxonomy): domain Eukaryota; kingdom Metazoa; phylum Chordata; class Mammalia; order Rodentia; family Muridae; genus Acomys; species Acomys russatus. The sequence goes on from NC_067145.1 coordinate 60,780,154, forward strand.
AGTTGTAAATGTTCAGCCATTTCATCCATCTCTATCCTCTTGAAATCCTCAACAAGTGGCAGCTCTCAGTCAGGCCCCATGGAGGGAAAAGACTAGACAAAAGACATTGTGACCACAACTCTTGGTCTTAATGTAAAAGATAAGTTACAACGGAAGGAGGCCATGTATACATAGCTTATAGGAAATGTTTTTATTAGGAAGGAAGAGAGATGGTCACCTAAAAAAAATAAAGATATTAAAATTTCCATATGCATAGACGTTGCAAGATATGATTTTCTTCCTCCTTCATAAATGTGATTCCAGATGAGGTGTTAATAGTTGAAAGTTTAAAGTGATAATGAAGGTAATAACACCTGGAAAGAGAGGTGTAATAGGCAAGGTGGGAAAGCACAGACTTTTACAAGATTCAGAGGATAAAAAGGAGGGGCATGTCCCATGAAAGCCTTCACTTACCAGGAAACTGGGACGGAGGGGAGGACATCCTATTGGGACTCTAAATGAGAGAAGCATGGGAGAATAGCAAAGTAGAAGGATCCAGAGGGTCCTAGAAACCTACAAGTAGAACATTATGATAGGCAGATTTGGGCCCAGGGGTCCCGCTCAAACTAAGGCACCAGCCAAGGACAATACAGGCGCTAAACTTTAAACCCCTACCCAGATCTAGCCAACGGTCAGAACATTCTCCACAGTTGAGTAGAGAGTGGGATATGACTTTCTCACGTACTCTGGTGCCTCACATTTGACCATGTCCCCTGGAGGGGGAGACCTGGTGGCACTCAGAGGAAGGACAGCAGGTTGCCAAGAAGAGGCTTGATACTCTATGAGCATATACAGGGGGAGGAAATCCCCCTCAGGAACAGTCATAGGGGAGGGGAATAATGGGAAAATGGGAGGGAGGGAAGAATGGGAGGATACAAGGGATGGAATAACCATTGAGATGTAACAAGAATAAATTAATAAAAAATTAAAAATGTTATAATCTCTGTAGTAAAAGAATAAAAACCTTCTCACTCTTTAGAATGGTTATTATGTCGCATTGTAGCCCACCTTAGGGAGGGGAGATAGATCAGTGGCTTCTCCAGCCAGAATCCCAGTAGGCGTAAAGAAAAGGATAAGGAAAAATGTTTGTACAGAGTAAGGCTCATAGTCCTGCGACTCCAGAGATTCAGACAGAAATATCGTCTGAACTGCGGCCTTGTCAATGGTTTCAAAGCCAGCTTGAGCAATTTAGTGAGATCCTGTCTAGAAACAGCAAACAAAATAGCCACGTTGTAAAGATACTTGCACACAGATGCTTGTTGTAGCACTCTTCACAATGGCTGAGTGATGGAAGCAGCACAGGGATCCATCAATTTGGATGCATGGGTAAGAAATGATGGCACACATCATAGTGGAATTTCATACAGTCTTAAACAGCAATGAACTTATGTCACTTGAAGGAAAATTGACAACTGGAGAAAATCATATTAAGCAACTTAAGTCTGACTTAAAAGATAAGTTGAACATTTCTCTTTTACACTGCCTATTCTTATATTATGTCTATTATGTAGACATAAAATCATATATATATATATACGTATATATGACATAAAAGTAGAAGCAAAACTCTCTAGAGAGACAAAAAGGACTACTGAGTCAGGGAGGAGATAGAAAGGGCAAATATGGTGTATGGTGGGACATAATTAAAGAATATTAGATACTAGTCTAAATTCCTTATGAAATGCAGTTCTATTTACAGTGAATATTGCCAATAAATTATTTTTGAAATTGATAAAAAAAAAGACTGGAAATATAACTCAGTAGCATGTGTGAGGCCCCCATATTCAATCCCCAGTAGTAGTAGTAGTAGTAGTAGTAGGAGAGAGAGAGAGAGAGAGAGAGAGAGAGAGAGAGAGAGAGAGAGAGAGAGAGAGAGACAGAGAGAGAGAGAGAGAGAGAGAGAGAAAGAGAATTTTAAGAATTATCCTTAGTAAGTTAAGGAACAATAAGAGTGGGATCTCCTGGGGCAGACTCTAAACCAGGTGACTGTTCTTCATCTCTACACACTGTAGAGATGTCACAGTGAGACCTGGTGTCACATTACAATTCATCCATTCCTACTTTGTATAATATGAGTGACAGCCTGGCTCCATTGAGTAATCTATTCAGGGCAGATGTTGTAAATTGAGGTACCTTCAAATCAGAGAGAACAGTGCTTCTCCTTGAAGTTTCAGAAGGCCTCTACACACTTTGGATTTCAGGTGCTATTTCATGAAGGATGACTAATCTGTGTGTGTCACTAAGGAACAAAATATAGTTTTGTCCCTCTTGTGGTCTCATTTGCTTTGGAATTATAGGACACACCAGAAGATTTCAGGGTGGACTTAAGAGTCAAGGGAACCCATTAGCTCTCTGAGAACATGACATAGGCATCCTATAATTCACTTAAGTACTACCCACAAATCATGTAATTATCCTGTGAAGTAACCCTCCCAGTGGAGTTGGAACATTAGAATATATATATATATATGTGTGTGTGTGTGTGTGTGTGTGTGTGTGTGTGTGTGTGTGTGTGTGTGTTTAAGGAAGAATATTTACTCGCCTAACCATAGAGCAATTGAGACCAAATGGAGTTAGAGTCTTTACACCATTCTTTTAAAAAAAAGTATCTGTTGTATCCCAATCCAGTTCCCACCTTCCCTCCCTCTTCTGCCCTATTCCCCTCCCCTAGACAGTGTCTCCTCACCCACTGTTTGATCACAGTCTATCAGGTCCCATCAGGGTAGCCTGCATCCCCTTCCTCTGTGTGCCCCCAAGGCCGCCCTGCCAAGGGGCAGTGATCAAATCACAGGTAGCAGAGTTCATGTCAAACACAGTTAGTTCCCTCTCTCCCCCTCCCCATACACATGGGGAACGTGAGCATCAGCTACATCTGAACAGGGGTCTAGGTTCACTGCATGCATTGTCCTTGGTTGGCACACCAGCTTGTGCAGGTCCCCTGGGTCCAGATCTGCTGGCCTTGGTGGTCTTCCTGTGGAGCTTCTGACCCTTCTGGGTCCTTCCTCATGCCCCACTCTTCCATACTCCTCTCAGCTCTCTTTACACCACTCTGTAGTAGTCTCCTAGCAAGCCTTACTGACCCCTCTGCCACAATCCCATACGTACACACTTTGTGGAGAGCACTGCTGTTAACCATTACAGTCTCACACAATACAAACCTTAAAAGCCTCAGAGCTCCTGGTACCAGGCTGAGCATTCATTTTATCTAGCTGTCTGTCTGTCTGTCTGTCTGTCTGTCTGTCTGTCTGTCTATCTATCTATCTATCTATCTATCTATCTATCTATCTATCTATCTAATCTCTCTAATTATCTAATTTCACTGCTGTCAGCTCATTTCCAATCTTGACAGAGGAAATGTGGTCTGCGTTCCTGCCTATAGGCCACTGACAGAATATTATTAATGTCTTTTTGCATTAAATATCTCCCAAACTAAATCTTAGAATATGTTAAAATTTAGCAATTGATAATTTATTTAAGAGTTATGTCTAATGTTATTAAGAAAACACACCATAAATGATTTGGAAAATCACCTAAACTAAGGAATAGAACAAAGATGATTACTGTATCACCAGCAGTTTGCAAAGGGTGGTTTTTTATAAACAATTTAGAAAATAATTTTTACTTTAGGTTAGATTGTGAAAGAGATCTCACAAGTATTTAGTCAGCTGATATAAGAGAATGCAGTATAGTGAAAAGGAAGTAAAAAAAAAACCCTATTTATTCCTATTTACACAGTATTCCTTCAGCAGACTGGTCTTAGCAACACTCAAAAATCTCCCTTACCTCTGAAAGTTGTATCATAATATAAGGATTATGTTTATATAATATGCAAAGAAGAGCATAGGCATCTTGTTTGTTCATATTTAACTGCTAATCTGGAATTGCCAAGGCAATGAAGTGGAATTGCTTGTGTTAGTTTCTTATTTCCTGGAGTTTTTTTGACATGAACTTCTGTTAAATATTTCCATTAAATAATTGCAGATGAAATTTTTCCATTGGCTTGAACACAGGAATATAGCACAGTAGCTAAGAGCTGAGCTAAGCTGTGGCACCTGGGTGGTTTTCTTGATGGTATCTCTATCAGTTATCAATCCTTTTCTTTCAGTGCCAGGGGGAGTTGAACGCAGGGTGCTGCAAATATTAGGACAACATTTTTCCCTGTGCCACATCCCTATCCCTCTGTCCAGCTGTGGGTCAAAGCCTCACTGTCTTCAAACTCATAACAGGGAGGCAGAGAACACCAGTAAATGCTTCTTAGTTCTTCTTGCAATACAAGCATGCCAGTGTCATGGACAGCTCAGTGCTTCGTCCCTATGAGTTTAGCCATCCTAGGTGTGAGTAACTCTGCATGATTTCAAGCCTTTGCTAGTTTAGAAGGTTTGCTACAGTTTGTTGGAGGTAGGTCTGATGTATATTGATGCTAATTACTGCTTGCTGTCTCTGTTACCCACCTGTACCTTGCCTAAGAGCCTAATCTGTTTGACCAACAAAGGGCCATCACACCTGGCCAGGGCAAATGAGATAGGCGTGGCTAAGGTTCCAAGGCTGGGGGAGACAGAGAGGATCTTGGGAGGAAGGAGACCCGAGGAAAGAAGAGAGAAGGAGCCTGTGCCATCATGGGTTAGATGGAGGAGAAGCATGTGGCCGGCGTGGATAGAGGCTTCAGCCCAGATGAAGAACATTAGCAGGTATATGGGATTATGGATGGGAGGTAGCTTGATAGAAATTATTAGAAGAAGATGGCATGAGATTTGGACAGATATTCCTTACCTGCCCCACTATGGGAGGTAGTTTAGAGGATTAATATCTACCCTGCCCCAGGTTAACTAAGGCTATTTTAAAATATAACAGGTGTCTGTGTCTTGATTGATTGCTAGCGGGTTAGAAAACACTGCCATAATAATAATTATAGGCCTGATAATAAACATTATTAGGCCACAATTAACCACAACAGTAGTTAGATTCCTTTTTTATAAATTATGTGTACTTCTGTACAAATTGACTCAAATGCATGGATTTTAAGATAGTTTCTTCTTAGGGATTCAGGTTTATTTAGTACATGTAAAAACTGCTCAAATAAACTTGAAAAAATTACATGCTAGCAACTACTAGGTCATCCTAACTCATCCACATTCCCTGCCCAGGATGAGAATAGTTATTAACACTTTATCATTTTCACCTTTCTCCTCTTTACCTGAGGAATAGCTTCTTTACTGTGCTAAATAATTGTATTTCCCCCATAGAGTTATCTTCTTCTTTGTGTGTTTTGCTTTGTTAAGTTTTCTTAGTCTGACACCTCCGTGCTCACCTTGAGAAAGAATTTCAGGCACTTGGCCAAATTACATGTTGTTTGTGTCAATATTTGTGTAGCTGTTTTCCTGAGTCTACTTATCCTTTAGAATTAATTATTATGTTTTTAAAGGAAAACTTAAGTTTGAAAGGATTGGGTTTATATAAAACTGGGAAGACTTTTGAGGTCAGAAAACAGTATATAAGAAAGCGGTATATAAACAGCTTTGAGAATATCCAAGATATTCTGGTTAAAAAAAAAAAAAAACTTACACCTGTAGACTTGGGCTGCCTCCAAGCCTGGCCAGACAAGACTCCTTTTGGAGTGGGCAGCAGTCAAGGGGCAAATGTGTTAACTGTTCACAGTGCTAAGACTAAGAGACTCAGCGTTCATCCATACACAGGACATCTATACCAACCCACACCCCTCATCGAGACTCAGGGAACATCTTAGAAGATGAGGTGGAAATAATGTAAGAGCCACAGGATGGGGAAGAATTGTGTCTTTGGATGCTACATGGCTATTGGAATTGTAAACTTGCTGTAGCCATGGTTAAGGCATAAGACACGCACAAGGCCAAAGCAACCAAGATGATGGCATAGATGATGTAGGTTATCTCTGTGCCCCATCCCTTTCTGAGTAAATTTCTGAGGAACTGATAACTGATAGTTGATGCAGGAGGAACAATCAGGCTTTTCTGAGCATCTGGCCACTGGCATGTTTCCTGAGACTTACAGACATATGAGCAATCCTAACTATACTTAGTGGGTTATTAAAAAACTATGAAGTTGGGAGGTAGACAGATTGAGCGGGCTAAGGGTGAAGTTGTAATGATCTCACATTCAGGTGCTCTATGTAACAGTTATGGTCAGCCAGTTCCTGAAGATGCTACAGATCGAGGTCAAGGACTTCCAGAGAGTCTTTGACATTTCAATTCCCTGGAATGACAAGTGATGCTTTTCTAATGCTGGTGTCTAGTTCTTAGCACTGTGCTGATGAGGATGAGACTCAAGTGAGGTTGTTGAATCCTAGCACTTAGTATAATACATGTTGGCAACAATCCTTATATTATCGTGCTTTAATAACTACCCTCGTTTGCCTCTGCGTTTAGAAAGCATAGTGTTAGACACTATCAGAAGTGTAGTCTGATGAGTCACCCATGTTTCCAAGTGTGCTTCAAACAGGAAGTCATAACACGTGGTCTCGTCTTCAAGACTGTGGCTTTCTCTCTAACTTATAACTCATCATCGTGTCTGTTGGCTGAACACTCCAGAGTTCTGTCTTCTACATGAAAATACCTCTCCCGTTGTCCTCCTGAGATGAAAAGCTGCATTTAAATGAAAGGCACCATCTTGATGTATTCTTCTTCCTGTATTGGCTCTGTCCTAATCACTAACTAATCTACATTCTACCAGTCAAGACAGCTAAGCCATGTGGAGTTAACACCACCTGGAAATTCCCATCAAATGAAAACAATGTAGACTTTCAAATAGACTAACCTACTTCTGCAATGAGTGAGAGGTATGGAAGCCAGCGTGCCATTTATAGCCAAACAAATGGCTTATGGTGGTTAGCCTTTATTTAATCGACTTGAGTGACTTAGAATGACTGAAGTGACCTAATTTGGGGTATGTTTGTAAGCATGTTCTGGAGAGAGCTAGAGTAGGTGTATTAGCAACTTTGCTTTTGTCTGAGACAAAGTAGCAGAAAGGATATAACATAAAGGAGGAAGGGTTTATTCTAGATTTAGGGCAAGTGGTCGCCTGGCATCTGCAGTCATAAAGGAGAAAGCAAAGGATGTTGGTGCTCAGGTAAATATCTCCTTCATATGTAGTCCAGGGCTCCTGTGCATAGCATGGTGCTGCTCACATTGAGGGTGCATCTTCCACATCAGTTATTCTGACTTAGAAAATCCGTCACTGACGAACCCACAGGTGTTTCTATGGTGACTCAAATTCCAATGAAGCTGAGAAGAATTAATCATCACAGGGGAAGACCCACCCTGAACGTGGTTGGGAACAGTCTGTGGTCTTGGGACTGAGACTGAATACGAGTACAAAAGAGAAAAGTGAGGTTAGCAGCAGCATTCGCCCCTCTTTGCTGTTTGATTTCAGATACAGGGTGGCCAGCTTGCCTTACATCCCTGTGCCACAGCTCAAGCTACCTTCACCACCATGCATTGGGTGCCATGATGGACTGTGCTCCTTACACACAAACCCTTCCCCAAATAGCTTGTTGTCAAGTACTTTGTCATAGCAACAGGAAAAGAAGCTAACACATGGCTGAATCCATGGAAATGAATCTCTTTATCATATTCATTTGGAACCATTATGTTGCAAATAATTTTAATGGAATCTTGGTACTGTCAGTCAATATCAAGTTTTCTTGAAATTGATATTATTTGGGGTTTAAATAACTATGTTCAAAGAACTATGGACAGCTCAAAACTTCTTTAATACTTACCCAAACTTTCCATGCTGTGTGTATTAATGTACTTTACAAGCAAATACCGTATTCCTATATATGCTTTAATCTTTCTGTTGCTAATTTGCAAGTTTATTCTAATTCGTCTGTCATTTCTGGAATACTTGTACTCCCAAAGGCATTGAATACATTGATTCCATGCTTAAATGTAATTCAACTATGAATAGCCATGTAAAAAGCCAACAGGTTTTGAGATACACGGCTGAACAAATGCAGGAGAGGAAAGAGAAAATTGCGGATGAATATTTCAGAAATAAAATATGTGCAGAGGAAAGCTACCATTGCAAACTATGCAAATGTCTGAGTTTCTGGCCCTGGCTAGTGTGAAGAATTAAAAGCTGTGATGTGTAGTGTGAAAAATTCTTGGCTGATTTGGTGTTTTTGTGATAGATGATGCTATGTTAATGACAAAGCATCCTTGTTAGCATGCTAAGGACCTCACAACTGCCTCCCTTGCTCTTTCTATTTTATCATTACAGAAGCAATCAAGAAAAAGGGATCTAAGTCTTCTGTACATTTCTTGGGGTTGCGTTGACTAAGCTTGAGAATAACATTTATGGGAGCAAGCTAAGCAAAAAGACTGTAGGTGTCAAGGCAGTAGCAAACCACTACTGAGATAAATACCATATTAATGTGATAAAGGTGGAATCAAAATGAAACACTCACAAAATAAGCTCAAAATATTGTTCGGCTTTTGAAGGAGAAAATTAGCTTAATATATGCAGTGGTTTGTTACACTTAAGAAACACCCTGTCTGGCTTCTGTCCTCAAGCGCCCTATGAACACAGATTTTTTGCAAAGGTTATCTCATGCCACCAAACCAAAGGAGATTTTAAATTTCTTAGTCTTTATTTTTCTCCTGCATGTATAGCAATGCAAATTCCTGCTTTCCAAACACATCCCTGCTTCAGAAGTCTTTATTGCTATCCTTGTTTCTTTCCTTTAAAATTTATTTATTTTCATTTTATGTGAATGTGTGAATGCCTCTTTGTATGTATTCACACCATGAGCAGAGGCCAGAGAAGAGTGTTGGTTCTCCTTGAACTGCAGCTGCAGGCAGTTCTGAGCCACCCTATGTGGGTGCTAGGAATTGAACTCATGTCCTCTGCAAGAGCAGGGCATGGTCTGTCTTACAGAGCTATCTCTCCTACTCCTGTATCCTGTTTTCTAGTTTCATGGATCACTCTGAATAGTCTTTGACTAGTTTAACTCTGTTTCTACCCAGGTTGAAGGATGCAACTATCTTTTAACTGGTAGTGCCCTCTCATTTGGGGTTTGTGACTCAGACTTCTACATACAAATGTTAATTAGATATTTCCTCTGAGTATCTCAAAGAATTTAAACCCAAGCAGTCACAGGTGGAATGCTGGATTTCCTTGTTTCTACTACACCCCACCCAGAACTAGCATCCCTTTAAAGTTTCCCAGCTCCAATCAGCGACAAGCTTGAACATGAGTATTTCTCTCAGACTTACTGGAAACAATAAACAGATTATTAACACAATATCTGTGCACTGAAGAATGGACAAAATCCTCCTTTTAAAAGGAGTCTTAAATCTTATATATTAAATACCAGTTATTATAGTTTGCTAGCCAAAGACATCATAAAGCAGAGGTAAAAATTGGACTCATGGGATAAATTAAATAGTTTTTTTTCTCTTTTTACATATGCATCTATATTATTACACATATTTACAGTAAACTACCTACATCAAGAAGAACCATGAAACAATCAGGAGTTATATAAATAATTAGTTTTTGAGATGGGGTCCCATATAGCCTAAAATGGCCTCATTCTAGCGAATGAAGATTTGAATTGAAGAACAATGACCCCCCTGCTTTTCTCTCCCTCATACTGAGATTGTCTCCCAAATACTTAGATAACTATGTGCTGCCTGACCTAGTTTACGAGATATGTAGAGTTGGACCCAGGGCTTCATATACATGAGGCAGGTCTTACACAACAGAGCTCTACTCCTAGTCCACAAAAATATGATTTTTATGCTAATTCCAGTTTAATTGTGGTATCTTGTGACCATTCCTAAAGTTTTGGAGGTTGTACATACGTCTAACCATCAGCACATTCCCCATATAGGTGTTCTCGCTCTGGGGAGCAAGCATAATCTTGTAGAAAGGACCCGAATTGAAACTTGTGTTTCTTTTCTCTCAACTCGGGAGTGAAATTGTGTGGGGGTTGCAGAGGTGGGTGCTTCTATGAAGACTTGAAAGTGCAGAAGTGGAGATTCCTGTCCCATGTACCTCCATTTATCTTGCTTTTTGCCTGATAAAAAAGCCAGATGGATTTTACAGACAGACTTGGATTAGCACAAACTTAATCAGCAGTGATAACAATCACAGCTGCTATACCAGATGTGGTTTCTTTCTTGGAATAAATCAGCGTTGCCTCTGGCTGCTGATATGCACCATGCACCCATTGATTGAGTAAATGGTGTCTTCGTGATACTCATCAATAAAGATAATCAGACAGAGTTTACCTTCTCCTAGGGAAGCAGTCGACCTTACTACCTTATCACATGATTACACCGAGCCTCTTATGTTTAAAATAATATAGTCTGGGGGAAATTTGACTGGTCAGGCATCTGACTGCATATCACGCTAGACTGCTGCGGTAATTATCTCATGTGACACAGACCTGAGGGTATGTACTCTGAGCAACATCGTAGCCAAGATGAAGGGAGCACTGATGCGGACATTTGGGTGTTTGCTCTTTTGGGGAAGCTCATGGAGGTAATGATGGCTGGGGATGTTGGGAAGAGTTTTTCCAAGTAAGAAGCCATTCAGATGGGCTTGTTTCTCAATCGTCTCGACTACAATATAACACTAGATTTTGCTACCCTGGCCTACTCTTCAGGTACCTTTCAAGTTATCAGCTTTGAGAGAATTGTGGAGCAAGGGAAGGCTATGAAAGAGCAAGCTATGGCAGAACTGCCTTTCTACTTGGACTATATTACCCAGTTGACTCCGTGTTGCTGAGCTAAAGAAGATTTTTTTTTACAGACCCAGGAAAGCGTCAGGTGAAGAATGAGACAGAATCCTAGAGGTTATGAGAAAGACCAGGTTGTTTCTTTTGGGCTACTAAGAGCAAGATGGCTGACATAAGGGAGTTAAGGGAGGAAAGATTTTTCTGATTCTTTTGTCCACAGCTTCTCAGAATTGTATACTTCAGCATAGCATCATGGCAGTGAGATCATGTGTTGGGAGACTGCTGTTCACACCAGAGTGGACAAGAAGTAGTTGTAGGACTTGGCCATGGAGGAACCTGACTCTAGGGATCTACTTATTCAGTAGGCTGCATATGACAAAGTTTCCAGAACTTCCTAAGATAGAAACATCAGTTAGAAACTATACATATAAAACATATTAAAAAAATAATATCAGGAGATCTGCTAATGTCAGTATTTTACAAGAAAAAAGTGCTTCTTGTTTGGATCACAGGCTGAGGGGCAGACTGAATGTTTGACTATTGGATGATAGAAATCATGTGATAAAATTTATAAGCTGGAGTTTATCTGTCCTGCTGAACCATACATTTTGCTTTGGGCATGCAGAACACATTTAATTAAGAAATGGGAATTGTATAAGTGAGAGAAAGTCTGGCTCTGGATAGGCACACAGCTCACAAGCAAATTATCTAAAGACTTCTGTGACTTAGTTCAGCTTCCCATGAAACCTAATATTGTAGCTTTGCTTCCTCTCTCCTAACACCTAGTAAAAGACACAGAATGTTTCCAGAGGGGAGACAATGTGAGGCTGGCTTACAGACCCTGCAGCACGCCTCCACAAGCATAAGGCAAAGGCTGCGGTGACTACTGTATCATTGCTTACCTATAGAATGGCCAGGAGGTTAGCGGTCAGAATTTTCTGCAGTAGGCCCCAGTCTCTATGCCATGAGGCAATCGAAGTCTTGATGCTTAGATATGCTTTCATTCTCTGGCATATGTAGACCCTCCTTTTCCATCAAAGTGACTATCGATGGATAGCCATCTTGGTAGACAGGAAGTGGAGAGCAACAGAAATAGCCTCGAACAGTAATATCGTAGGCCTACTCCCAGGGACTTATTTCTCCCATATAGACCTTATCTTATATAATTTTCAGAATCTTCCAAAATAGAATCGGAGACTGAGTAGAGATCATCCATCTAAAATATGAACCTGTTGGTGCATTTCAAACCGAAAGCAGCATACCAGGCCAGCTATTAATGGCAGAAGCATTGGTAAGGCACATAGCTGACCAAGGGTTATATCTACTCATGCTTGGTTTTGGTGCTTTTCATTCTCGGTTAGCTCTTTCAACACTATAGTGCTGTAATAGTGTCTTAATTAACCTAGTCAGTTAGTTCTCCTTCCTGTAACATTGGTTCTGTTGTTTGTTTTTCTAAGACATAAACTGAGATACTTCATAAATTACTGGGAAATATAGATATTCTAAATCTCCATTAGTAATAACACAACCCACTATTAGTTTCAACTCTCTTCTGACTACCACTTTTAAACTTTTTCTACTCTGGTCCTTTGCACTTGCAAGAATGTTTGTAGTTGGTTACTGCTTCTAAGCACCACTTCTTACTGCAGTAAGGTTAGGCTCAGCTAGTGCTCTGCTTACGAGAGAAAGAGCACATTTATGTACTTTCTAGTGCATTAACTTGGCATCTGTCTTAATGGCTCATCCCAGCCAATGGAAAGCTAGACATAGGAGCTGATGCTTGAAGAGGCCCTAAGTTTACTTTTAGGACTTGATCTTCCCACTCGAACTTCTGCATTCACATGAGAAACTCCAATACAGCTTCGGAGACGAATATAGTTGATTATAACAGAGGGCATCAGACATACTTTCATTTAAATATAAATAACTAAAATTACTCTATCTCAAAAAAATTCTCGATTGTTTAAGGAATTAATATATATATACTTATTTTATCCCCTACAACTGAAAGGACTATTGTAGTGACTCTGAAGTGTTTCAAAGATATTGTGCAAGATAGATCAAGTTTTAAATTGTATATGAATTTTAAAAGGCCACACATTATGTATATATATGTGTGTGTATGTATATGTACATGTATGTTTATGTATATATGTATGTATATATGTATATGTATATATATGTGTGTGTGTGTATGCCAGGCATGGTGGTGCATTATCTTAGCTCAGAACTTGCGAAGCAGAAACAGGTGCATCTCTATGAATTTAAGGCTAGCCTTGTCTACACAGTGAGCACCTGGTCAGCCATTGTTACACATAAGATTCTTCCTCAAAAAATAGTAACAATTACGTTTTAGTACAATGCTCTTATTAATCCTTGAGAACTTTACTCATATGCACATGTACTCTTATCATATCCACCTTTCACTCCTTTCCCCCAACACTTCCAAGGCCCACCCATACCCAGTCCTCTCTACTCTGTAGGCTGGAGAGCCGATCCCCACTCCATGCTGGAATGTTTGCTGCTTTGGTCTTGTATAGGTCTTGTGCAGACAGTCACTGCTGCTGTGAATTTATGAGTACAGATGTACTGTCGCATCTTGAAGATGCTACTTTCTTCTTGTCTTTCCTGGTCTCTAAGTCTTATGTCATTTCATCCCCTCTTCTGTGATAGTCCCTGAGCACTTCACGGAGAGGAGTGTCATATAGATGCCCTGCTCTGTGGCTGAATACTCCTGAGACACTTACTCTCCACACTTTCGTCACTAACCACCATCCACTGCACAAAGAAACTTCTCCAATGAACACTGAGAGCTACAAACAGTTACATTTTAAAAACAGAAATATTTCATAGTTTCTTCGTGTTTGAGACAAATTGATATAACAGAAAGAACAAGCATTTGAATTTCCACAGGGCCTAGTTTTAAAGACTGCTCACAAATGTTAATTGAATGACCGTAGATACCACTGTACTCTGAGTTCCTATTCTCCTGTCTTTACACATTCATTTTACTTATGAGAAAATTTGTGTTAAAATCTGTAATTAGTTGGTTTCTGGCTTTGTCTAATGTTATCAGTATCTCTTGAATACATAGTTTATATATCTCAGTAAAAATGCTTGTTATAGAAACATGAGGCTCTGGTGTACAGATACCCATCTAGAAAGGCTGGGTGTGCCCCTGTAGTCCAAGTGCAAAGGAGGCAGAGGCAGGCAGAAGCCTGGGCCTCAGTGGCCAGCCAGCCTGGCTTGTTTGGTGCATTCCAATTAGCAAAGAGTTGATTTCTACAAAATGAAAGTGGACAGGACCTTAAAAGTGACACGAGCTCTAACTCCTAGTATTCACATATGTGTGCATAAACAAGCACACAACTATGTACATGCTTTCATATGTAACACACTCATTTATACACATTCAAATATGTATTTCTCAAAAGAATGAAAAATAGGGACTGCATTGATGACCCAGCAGTTGAGAGCACTTACTGCTCTTTCAGAGTACCTGGGTTCAATTCCTGGTACTTACATAATGACTCACAACCATCCATGGCACCGTTTCTAGGGTTTCTGATAATTTATTTTGACCTCTGAAAGCTTGTACATTGTGCACATATACACATACATACTGGCAAACAGTCATATGTATAAGATAATAAATAAACACATCTACATAAAGGAAAATAATTAAAATCAAGAGAAAAGGAAAGAAGAAAACACTTCTGTTACATCAAAACCTCTGGGAAGGCTTTGCTGAATGAACAGCCTTGTTCTTTTCAGGCAATGTTAAACATGCAGATAGTTCACTGTGTTAGTGTATCTCATCCACGGATCACTTTTGGAAGTACTGTGAGTAAGAATCGACTCAAAGCATCAAGCCAAATTTCATGAGAACTGTACTATCTTCATAGGCTATCCTAAGGCAACGCCTCCTGGGCAGTTGTTTGATTACTTTGGTATGGGTACCTGTTCACATTTAGCTCAAGGGTCTGATTAACTGCTCAGAAACCAGACCAATCCTTTTTTTTTTAATTTTAATTTATTATAATTTATTCAGATTACATCCTGATTATAATTCCTTTGTATCTTCTTGTCCTCACTCTCCTTTCTCTACCCCTAGACCTCTGACAGAAGGGGACCTCCCCTACCATATGACCACAGCCTATCAGGTCTCATCAGGATAGCCTGCTTCCCCTTCCTCTGTGGACCCACCGGACCTCCCCACCAAGAGGAAGTGATCGAATCAGAAGGGGGGAGTGGGCACCAGACTTTATGTCAGAGGCAGTCCCTGCTCCCCCCACCCACAACCTTGGAGAATGAGCTATAATTGAACAGGAGGTCTAGGTTCACTGAATACATTGTCGTTGGTTGATGCCACAGTTTATGCATGCCCTGCGTGGGTCCAGATATGTCAACCTCAATGGTCTCTTTGGGGCTCCTAAACCCTCTAGGTCCTTCCATCCCCCCATTCTTCGATTAACAATCTCAGCATGTCTCCCAGAATTCAGCAGCCAGCAGTAAGTCCCGGCATCTGTCCAGATCCCCCACTGGGCAGAGTCTCTCAGAGGATATGTATGTTGAGCTAATATCCACTTATAAGTGAGTACATATTATGAGTGTCTTTCTGAGTTTGGGTTAGACCAATCTTTTTTATGAGTGTATTTTTTGAACACAAAGGCAAGAAAATATAGGAATAAATCAGGAATGACTTGAAAAGGCAACTACACAAGTCTATCCAGCCCAAAAAACCCAAAAACAAAAGAGATGAGGTAAATTTGGCATCTTTTATTGGAAACTGCCTCATGTCTTTTATTTTCTGTGCTTTGTGTTATGAAAGAGGGAGATGCCACAGCACTAAGAAACCTATTTGCCTGACGTTTCAAGATTGAGTTTTCTGATGCAGAAAGCTTCAGTGGCCACTGGGCAAAATACTAAATGAATTCTGGACAAAGATCTCTGACCCAAAGCCAAGGTGTCCACAACCAACCATCAATATGCCAAGCTCCACTCTGTGTCTGAGGCATAGTGTACTGATTTCATGGACGGCAGAATCTGCTCATCTGGGAGAACTGCTAGCATTGCTTCTGTTAAATAGGAAATGAAATCAGTGGCCACAGCTTGCCAAAGGACCGTATTTGACAAGCGTTGAAGCTGAAGAAGGTTGGACTGTAGGAAGCAGCTCTGATTGGCACCTGTGGATGAGCGGTTGCCATGCAGACAAATGGAAGCACAGCCCTAACAGATATAGTATATGTGACCATCAATTGTCCGGTTAAAAAAAAAGTTGTGTAGTCTCTAAAGCAAAGAGATAAATCCTCCAGTGAGCTATGGACAAGCCTCGGAAGCCACAGCTGTTTGAGATTTTAGGTCTTTTGTGTAGTACCTTCAGTGTCTCACTGTATGGAGTTGTCACAACAGTTGAAAAAGAGACACTTGTAGGATGGAAAGAGAGATAATTAAATAGGAGAATGCGTGTGAGCTCTTATGCTTCATATTTAATAGGTTTTCCATAAGCCTATTATGTTGAAACTGTTATTAAAAGGAAAGCTTTGACTCCTAACCCATGTCGCTAAAGTCACACAAATATCTCTAGACACTATGGCTTTAATAATAAAATGAATATCTGGGAAATGTGATATGTTTTTAAAGTATGTTTGCAAGGTCATACAGGCAATCAGATCTGTAGCCACCAAGGCTTGTCGTAGAAATTGGCCAACTGATTTTACCGGATTATTTTAAAAATGAAAATCACACACACAAAAATAGGTCCAACAGCTCCAATGGCGTCCACTTGAGGAATGTTCATCTATTTACAGCTTCCTTGGCCACGTTCTTCTGATTCCACGGCTTGAGGACAATTCAGCATCTCCTAGCCCACCTGATCCTCTTTGGAGCAGAACTTTCTATTTTACAGGAAGTTGGTTTTTAAATGAGTCTCAAAACTCTTTTATTCACCATTCAAGAGAATTACTGTGTCTCTGGCTTGTTTTATACCTCTCTTAAAGACAAAGGTTGATGTGACATTTACAAATGCCCAGGCCTCTTGTGAATATTTATTTTCAGTTTAAAGAAAACACTGAAACATCTCCCTATAGAGATGCTGAGCCTTCCAAAGAAGGCTTTAGTCTTTTTAGTCTTTTTTTTTTTTTTTTTTTTTTTTTTTTGTAGCCAAGCTGAATATGTGACCGAGCTGGTCACCTTTCCTTCTCTTGCCCATGTAGCTACGCTGTCTCCCTTGCACTGAAAATAGCCTTTGTCTAAAACATTATTTCAGGATGTAATTTTGGACCCTAAAATCAGAGTTTCATAAAAAGGAAAATAGGTATAGCCAGAGTAATCTTCAGATATCCATCAGGCTGGGTGAGCACAGGGCAGCTCAACATCAAAGCAGTTATTTGACTGTTTGACAACTGAAGAATGAATAGCTCCGATAGTATTCTTTTGATTGTCTTGACAACTTTAAAAAAAATCACTTAACTCTTTGCTTTTGTCATAGATAAAAAATATTTTAGTTTGCAGAAAATGAATGCACTTCTGGTAAGTTCTGTAGGTGTACATCTTAACTTGGGTAGCCAGAAAAGTAGGACACCAAGTTGACTTCAAAAATGTGTACCTACTTTCATTTGGTGTGTATGTGTGGGTGTTTTATGCATGAATATATGAGCATGTGTATGTGTGCGTGTATTGTGCAGCATGTGTATTTATGTTGGCAGGCATGTATGTGTGCAGACCCATGCACTGTATATGTATATGTGCATAGCATGTGTACTTGTGCATTGTGTAGCACATGTATTTGCATCTGCACTGTGTGCAGGAAACAGGGAGGACTTCGGGGTATATCAATCTGTGCCTTAACACCTTGAGACAGTCTCTTATTTACCCTGGAGATGTCTGTTTTCCATGCAGGTTGGTTGTGCAGCAAGTTTTAATGATCATCCTGTCCCAGGCATCTCCATCTGTCTTCCCAATGCTGGCTTTGCAAGCACCTGTGGCTGGGCCTGGTTTGTACATGGGTCCCTGGAACCTAGACTCAGGTCCTTACGCTTGTGTGGAAAGCATGCTCACTCCCCATTCCTCATCTCCCAGCCTCTATCTATTCTTTCTATTCCCTCAAGAAAATATATGTCACTTGTCTCAACAGAGAACAAGGTAACACTGCATATGTAGCCATTTTCATTCTCAAGAATGTGAGTTGCTTGTCCTTGATGTTTTCAGGATTTGGTCCCATGTAAAGATACTTGTTCTACAAAAGAGGCACTATGGCTCCAAAAAGTTTGACTTTTATGTTCTAATAAGATATATATTGCAGCTAGCTGACTTACAACTCTGGAAAAGTCACCAAACATTCCAATTTTGGTAGAAGAATATATTAAGAATGTTCATAGCTCTCTTATAGGTTGTCCCATCCCCACTGCACAGTGAAAGAACTCTTGACTTGAATTCAGCACCTTACAGACACATGCACTGTAGCTTCCCATGTTGAAATTGATATGAACCACAAAGTAAGAGATTCAGCTAGAAAACATTTATCAAGGACTTTGTAGGGTATTGGAGACCTGCGAATACTACATTTGCTATTCTGGGCGTTGTCTATTCACTTAAAGGGTTACATTCTGATAAAGAAAAGATTGTAGTGATTATTGACAACAGTGTTACCTTGTTTCATATAACAGTCTAGGAAAAGGAGAGAAGTTTATGCAAAAAATGATGCAAATAGCCAAGGATGCCCTGTTTCCCATCCCATAATACATCCCACTTTATCTTGCTAAAATGATATCCACCTAAGAGGCCTTGGAATTCTCGAGAATTCATTTGAATCAAGTGCATTAACCAAGGCAAATTATATGGAGTACTCATTTTTATTGTATTTCGTAGGTGGCATGGCCCATGCTACTGTACTACACACACAGATGGCATTGAAAAGTTTCAAGTAGATGCTTCTTTCCCAAGGGCATTATGCATCTCACCCCAAAGTGAGACGAAACTGCTGATCATGAAAAGACATCATTGACCGACACCTGTTTTGTCTTCAAATGACAGTACAATAGTTTTAGTTCTCATTTTCACCAATAACTTTAATTAAGAAGATTTTGGGCATTCTCACAAGAAGGAAGTTACTTTGTATATTATCATTAACAATGTAATAACTTATTTTCCATCATTTTGAAATCATGCATTTTCTGAATTTACATCTTAATTTTGAGTTCTAACCCAAGGATAATTTACATGTATTTGTTTATTGTTCTAGTTACACACACACACACATGACTCTGTGTATATATCGTTTTGTTGGTGTGTGTATGTATGTGGTGTGTGTGTGTGTGTGTGTGTGTGTGTGTGTAGTATATGTATGTGGTATGAGCACATATGTGTGCTTGTAAACTTTCCCATGAACATGCATGGATATGTCAGAGGAGGATGCATGCTGTTGTGTTCCATTATTTTCTGCCATAGTCCTTTGACACCGGGTCTCTCACTCAGCTTTCAGCTAGCCTGGCAGCTGATAGGGTCCTGGGATTGTTCTTTCACTTGTCCCTCACAGGGCTGGAGTCCCAGGTGTGGCCAATGTTATTCTTGACTTTTTTTATACAGGTCCAGGGAATTTGAACTCAGACCATCATGCTTGGGTAGCAATTGATCCTACTTACTAAGCCATCTCCCCAGCCCCGGTAAGGGCCATTTCACAGTTTGCTTTACAATTCCTTTACATTATTGAGAGGAATATTGCATAAAGGAAATAAAAATGCAATAGAGACTGAAGATTGGATTTTAATTCTAATTCTATCAGTAAACCACTTTAAGGACAAGCTTATTTATTTCCAAAGTTGAATGAGAAAAAGAATTGCCTGACCAAGCACCTCCCAAAACTTACGAGAATCAAAAGAGTAAGTGTGATTGTCCTGGAAACCCCAGAGAACCACTCAGCTATGAATAATTACCATAAGCAAACAGTGTTCAGTGCAGGGGATAGATTCATCAGCTGCTTATTTCATAGGTTCAGAATTCAGTTTTCCAAACCAGCACGTGAGTTGCAATTACTATCCTTTCTCATTTGAAGCGGCACTCTCAACTATATTAGTCGTTTTCCTCGTGGCTGTGACAAAATACGTGGCTCACAGTTGAAGGCACAGCCCA
Organism: Acomys russatus; assembly: GCF_903995435.1. NCBI lineage: Eukaryota > Metazoa > Chordata > Mammalia > Rodentia > Muridae > Acomys > Acomys russatus. Next base: position 60,800,039 of record NC_067145.1, read on the forward strand.
TCATGGTGTGGGAGACACAGCAGCAGGAACATGAGGTGGTTGGGTTCACTGTATCTCAGTGGGGTAACACAGAAAGATGTACACTGGTGCTCAATTCACTTTTACCTTTTCTCCTTTTGTTAAGTCTAGAACTCCAGCAACAGTGGTACTACTTGAACTCAAGTCACATTTTTCTCTCCTCAGCTAATCTTCTCTGGAAATGCCCCACAGACCCACTCACAGATGTTTTTACAAGGTTATTGTAAATTCTCACAACAAAGATTAGCCATCACATAAACACACAACACACCTTTTTTCTCTGTGTGTGCACGTAAGTGTGTGATTGTGAGTTTGTGTGTGAGTGTATGTGTGTATGTATGTGTGTATAATCTAATAATCTAATTAAAATTTGAGATGACGTGTGCAACAAATACATTTAAAAGAGAATATTAATATAAAGGGACAAGGCTAACTTTAGAACAGCTAGGTGACTATTCTTGTACATGTGTAATTTTTTTTTACTAGATTCCTATTTCCTCAGTAATATAGTAACCACATGGCAATATGAAGTGCTCTGCCCTGCACTCTAGGACCTCAATACAGACACCATCTATTCCCCACTTAGTGTTAACAGAAAGATGTCAACAAAATTGAATTCCAATTGGCTTTCCTCATTGCCTGATGAAAAGCAATCCTCACAGACCATAGTATTTCAATGTCCATTCAGTCAACAAATACTGACTCTCAACTGTATCTGACTGTGAATTTAGGAATTAGCCATTCTACAATAACAGATGCCATCTTTGCCTTCCAGGACAACCCTGTCTAAATGATTATGAATACGTGGAAACAAAATATAGTCACATGATGCAGTGGAAATTATGGTTCTGGTATCATAAGAAGGAATGTGGGAGACAAGGATGAATGTGCAGTTGAGGGTCTCTGATCCTTGAGGAAAATTTGTCCAGGAAGATACTGCTTTTTGTCCAGAGAGAGGAGACCCCAGCATTGCAAGCAAGGGGAAGCACTTTATGCTCCTGAACCTTTTTTATAATATAATATTTTCTAATACCAATATCCAGCCATGTGTTGTCGGAAGTATTCATTTACATACCTTCATTTGTTTCAAAAATAGTGTTGGATGTTTGTGGATCGGTTAAAAAATCCTAGCTACTAGCCAATTAAGTAGCATCAGAAGTTAGAACAATTAAATATTTTGCTGTCATAATTCTTACTTGTTATGGAAATAACTCCAGATGTCTTACCACCCACTTAAATAATAAACTCATCATATTTTCATAACTAAAATATTTTGAAATTATTACAGATGCAACTGGTCAGTCTCTTAGCCAACATTTTGTTTTGTTTTGTTTTGTTTTGCTTTTTTAGAATTCACTGTGAACTGGTATCCAACAAATGAACTCTATTTGGGGGACTGCTAGCCAACATGAATAAAAGCATGGTGCGGTTTGGATCTGAAATGTCCCCACCTTGTGTGTTCAGTCATTAATGCAATAATACTCAGAGCTGGCATTGGAAGATAATTGGATTCTGAGAGCATTGACATTACCAGTGGTTTAATTCTTAAGGCATAAGAATCTGACGGTATTCTTTGCAGGTGGTGGAAAAATTACATGGAGCCTTGCCAGAGGAATGCTACTGGGCCATCCCTTAAAAGCACAGAACTCATCACTCCTTTCCTTGACCTCCCACCATCCCTACTTATTCCCTTGCCTTCATCCCTCCTGTTTTCCCCTCTCTCCTCCTTTCTCTTCCTTTCCATCTACTCCTCTCTTTCCCCTTCTCCTTCTTCCTCTCTTCCTCCTCTTATCCTTTTGCTTTGCTCCTCTCCTTTCCTGTCTGCCATCAAATTAGCTACTTTACTTTATCAAATGCTTCCTGCCATGACTTTCTGCCTCATCACAGGCCCAGAAGCAACATAGTCAGGTAACCATGGACTGAGGACTCTGAAGCCCTGAACCAAAACAAACATTTCCACCTTCAACTTCTTCACTAGCACTTCCCCACAGTTATGGACAGACGTCTGACGCAGAGTCTATCCATTCAAATGTGATCCCAAGGATAGGCTGTCCAGGGAGCACCCACAATAACAACACCTTGTTTTACATAGTTACTTTCATTTTGGAGGCATTTCCAATAACATGCTTGTGACTTCAGCAAGCCATAGCTTGAAAAACAGGTCTGTGGCTTGCCTTAATGACTAAGTCACATCAAAATTGAGTTTGCATACAAATGACTTCTGATTTATGCAAGGCCAATGGCAGCATCCCAGAAAATGCTTCAAAATTTGGCCTTTATTCAATTTGTCCTTTATTATCCCCCCACTCCATTTTTCTCTCTATTGGGTGAGTTTGAGTTTTCTTGCAATGTCACTCTAATTGACAAGAGGGCAAATTATACTAAACACTTGAAGAATCAGAAAAAAATTCCCAGCTCAAATGATTGACTCAGAATGTATCTTTTAATATGATATAGCCCCCCCCCTCTCTCTCTCTCTCTCTCTCTCTCTCTCTCTCTCTCTGTGTGTGTGTGTGTGTGTGTGTGTGTGTGTGTGTGTGTGTGTGTGTGTGTGTGTGTGTGTGTAGAGGTCAAAGGACGACTTTCATTTGTCTTTCTCTCCTTCCACCATGTATACATGTATACTCCAGGAATTGAAGTCAGGTCTTCAGTCATAGTGGTAAACAAGTTACCCCCTGAGCTCTCTTTTCTACCCAAATATATGTTTTCAGAAGTATTAGGGAATGTTTTAAAATGTTCTCAGTAGTTTCAAACATCTATGATAGAGATGCTATTCAAATTGATTTATATCATATACAAGGGAGTGACCGAAAACCCTAGAGGGGGATACATTGATTCAGAAGCTGTCAAAGCCAGGGAGTAGCAGTTAGCTGTCCTAGCCAATTCAGAGTGTTCCCTGACATCAGCAGAAATAGACTCTACTTTCTCTAACTCTCTTCTATTCTGATGGAGTCTTTGGTTGATACCCGCCTGTAGCGTTGGAGTCTTTGGTTGGATACCTGTCTGTAGCAGAAAGATGTCTCCAGGAGCAGACTCACAAGAGAGCTGCTCTAGTTTCTGTTGCTGAGTGATTACTGAATCAAAAGTAATGTTAAGGGAGGAAATGATTTATTTAGCTTACACTTCCAGGGCACAGCCCATGGTTAAAGTGGAGAGGAAGAGCCCAATGCATTATTTAGGGAAACGAGGGCAAGAATTCAAGTAATAATCAAGGCAGAAACCATGGAGGAAGTCTTCTTGCTGGCTTGCTCACCGGCTCATGTTCAGCTTGCCTCCTGCCTTCCCAAGCAGCCCAGGCCCCTCTGCCTTGGGTTGGTACTGTCACACTAGGCTGGGCCCTCCCATATCCAGCATCAGTTAAAACTAGCCCCATCTGGGCAAACACTCAATTTTGGCTCCTCTAGATGACTCTAAGCTGTGTCACGTTTGACAGCTGCAGCTAGCTAGGACAATGCCTACCTAACCCGCAAAGAGTTTCACCAAGAGCTCAAGACTTTCTGTGAAGTTGTTTCAGGTTGTACACGATGTTGGAGAGAAACAAAAGAAGTTGGAATTAATCACATTCAAAGACTGAATATCAAGAGTAAAGAAGAAGCAGTTCCCACTGTCAGAATGGAGGTGAAAACTAAAACAGCAAAGCAACACATGCCCTATGAAAACATCCCTGCAACTCTGGAGCACGTGGTGATTTCCACTGAGTACTCTTCCCCAAGCAAGCATTCTGGAGAAGTTAATTTTGATTATTCTATGTCATTCTTGATATTATTTTTCAGCTAGAGTAGTCACAAAGATGCATAAAAAGTAACAAACACTTCAATATCCATGTCTGTTAGCAAGAGAAAAGTCTACAAACACCAAGTTCAAAATACACAAAGGCTAATGGTAACTCTGCATCACATATGAATAAGCCAATTACCATAGCTCAAAAGCTGAAGTACTTGGCATTGAAAAAACGTAATGAAAAACTTTACTAAGTAAATGTTTAAAACATATTTATGTATTTGCTTATGGTTGTTTGTAAGAATAATTTAAAAAGTGAATGAATTTGAGGCAGAGGCCATTGGAGGGGCATGAGGAATGGAAATACAGGGAGAATGATGTAATTATATTTTAATTAAGTTAAAATCCTAAAAAATATATAGGCGAGTAAATTTTTATTTTTTTAAATTTTATTTCATTAATTTATTCATATTACATCTCAATGGTTATCCCCCCCTTGTATCCTCCCATTCCTCTCTCCCTCCCATTTTCCCCTTACTCCCCTCCCCTATGACTGTGACTGAGGGGGACTTCCTCCCCCTGAACATGCTCATAGGGAATCAAGTCTTTTCTTGGTAGCCTGCTATCCTTCCTCTGAGTGCCACCAGGTCTCCCCATTCAGGGGACGTGGTCAAATATGAGGCACCAGAGTACGTGTGAAAGTCAGTCCCCATCTGCATAATAGCCCAAGGGGCATGTCCCATGAAAGTCTTCATTAACCAGGAAACTGGGACAGAGGGGAGGACATCCTATTGAGACTCTAGATGAGAGAAGCATAGGAGAATGGCAAAGTTGGAGGATCCAGAGGATCCTAGAGACCTACAAGAAGAACATTATGATAGGCAGATTTGGGCCCAGGGGTCCCGCTCAAACTATGGCACCAGCCAAGGACAATACAGGCCGTAAACTTCAAACCCCTACCCAGATCTAGCCAATGGACAGGAAATTTTTCAACTACATACTTTTTTCCTAGTGTACATGACCATTGCAATGGGTAAGCTTGCTTACTAAGTTGATACACTTGAATCCCAGTTGAGGCATTGCCTCCATCTTATTGGCCTGGCATGTCTACGAAACATTTTCTGGCTGGTTACTGATGAAGGATACAGCCCAATGTGAGCATGTGGACATCCTTGGGTGAATGAGCCTGGGCTTTCAAGGAAAGTTAGCTGACTACAAGTCTGGAAGAGACCCATAAGCAGCACTGCTCTACAGTCCCTGCTCACCGCGTCCAGGCTCCTGCTGTAAGCTCTAGTTTTGGCTTCCCTCAGTGATGGACTGTAACTTGTAAACTGAAGTTAAACCCTTTCCTCTCTCATGTTGACTTGGATCAGTGTTTTTGTCTGGGACACTGAAAGCAAACTAGAACCACCACGAATCACCTATTTAGAGATAGTTGAAAGTTTTGTGTAGAAATAGGGTGTGCCTCTTCTTGAGACATTAACCTTTCCCCCTACCCCTACCCCCCACCCTGGTATCCGTATCCACTTTTGGTCCATCTTCCCTGCTGTTCACAGT